>NC_073302.1:430206812-430344312 GCF_027595985.1 Sorex araneus
AAGAAGGAAAGAAAGAAGGAAAGAAGGAAAGAAGGAAAGAGAGAAGAGCTCAGGACCAGTGACAGGACAGAATGGCTGTCACCAGCTGCATTATGGCCCAATTCTGCAAATCTTTCCTCTTTTCCAACTTTGTCTCCAAACTGAAGCTCTTGTCTCTTTCCTCTTGAAATTGAAAAATGACAAGATCCTGGTTGGTGCGCAGCAAAGGTCTTGAGTTAAGGGTGGCACCGATAGGGAGAATGAGACTTTGCTTCAGAGTTCTGAAAGTGCCAAGGTGGGGGATTCTAAGGTCATTGATTCCACTTAGCATCTCCTGAACTTGACAGTCCACCCAATGTGTAACACCTTCTCTCCCCAAGATGTAGCGTGTAGATTGGAGCAGAATTTTGCAGTCAGACAGAACTGGGCCTCCAACCTCTCTGTGTGCAAGCAATGCTGGTTCAGGGATCTTAAGTCTTTCTCGTATGATCATGTCCATCCATCCCATCCGTCCATCCGTCCACACACCCACCCACCCATCCATCCATCCATAATTCTTGACACATATAGGAGAGGTTAAGGGTTAATGAAGTTTTTCTAAGGGAATTGGGGAGACGGATAGGAGATCACTGAACTTCAGGTGGTACAATTCTTGAGTTCTTTAGTAGGCTTTGTCTCTGCATTCGGGTGCATCTCCTCTCTTCTCAAGGATGCATCCGGCAGTTGGGCCTGGAATTGTGCATTTCAATGGTTTTCTGAGCTTCCTGAGCTTTCTGGGTCTTCTGTGTCAGAGGCCTCCAGACTAGTTACATTTTCAGACACTGTTACCATCCTCCCTATGCTCCTGATGCAGCACAGGAAAGGAGGGTGGGATGGCTGTGGGGTCCCAGGGGTCTTGGGGAAAGAGGGTCGGCTCAGTGTGTGGTCCTGGGTGTGGGGTCCCAGGGAAATAAGGTGGGGTGTGTATGGTGCAAAATTGTTAAGTGCAAGAAGTGGAAAAAGGGAATGAAGGTGGGACAGTGCTGTCCAAAAAATGAAAAAAAAGGTCCTCTGTCCTCAATCTCCTTCCTTTTCCCCTTCCCTCACCACCCTCCCCTGCCTATTTCTTTTCTTTTCTTTTCTTTCTTTCTTTTTTTTTTTTTGGTTTTTGGGTCACACCCGGCGACACACAGGGGTTACTCCTGGCTCTTGCACTCAGGAACTACTCCTGGCAGTGCTCGGGGGACCATATGGGATGCTGGGATCCGAACCCAGGTGGGCTGCGTGCAAGGCAAATGCCCTACCCTCTGTGCTATTGCTCCAGCCACCCTGCCTATTTCTTTGGTTCCTTCTGTTCCCCCTCTTTTTTCCCTGAATTCCTGTTGTTAATGGATGGGAAAGTGGGGTGGGCATAGGAAAGGGTCCCCGGTCTTGAGGCGGGCTCACATTTGGGAAACCCACTGCGCTCTGGGCACTAGGGGGTCCTTGCTAAACTCTGGCTCCCCCTGATGGGCAGGGGTGGGGAGAGGGGTCTCTTCCTGTGTCTGCATTTTGTGGAACACTGTGGATACTGTGGCCTCATTTTCTAGGGTCCTTATGGGACTCCTGTATCTTCAGGAAAGGTGAATAGTCAAGTCCCATTATGATGGTACCCTCCTTGACTACCTAGTTGGAAGAAAATTTGTCAGCTACAAAAAATACCAGATAAGGAAACAAAATCTACTACCCTGTCAGTTAGAAATAACTATTTTTGTACCTTATTTCACCTTCTCCCTCTAAAAATACATATTATTTTAGTTAAAAACAGACATCGTTCAGTACCTTAACAATATCCATAAACATACCCACTTCTTGCACTTAACAATATCCATAAACATTTCCCAGTGTCATTAGATAGTTTTGTACAGCATCATTTTATGTTTTCAATGAATTTCTTCATATGGTTATAGTGTAATTTATTTAATAATAGCTAATATTTATAAAATGCTTCCTATGGGCTAGGCATTACATGCACCATCTAATTTATTTCTCACCATAGATCCATGAGGTAAGGACTATTATTACCCCATCTTTTATAAGAAAGAAAGCTGGTTTAGAGGCAATATTTTGCCCCAGGCTACATAAGCTCCTATGCTGTATTGCTATCTTCATGAAGCACTCATTGCTGGCATTTAGATTTAAATATTACTAACAGAGCTGTGAAGAACATCTTTACAACTATATGTTTTGCACATGCCGTTGTTATTTTCAGGGATAAATTCCTAGATAGAAAGCAGCAAGGTCAGAACAAATTTATATTTCCACAAATTTAGAGGGTGCAGGGGAGCTGTGTAGTGTACACAAGCAGACCAAAAAGAGTGAAGCGGATCCAGAGGTCTTGTAGATGAGGGTACCTTCTGCACTTCTCTTATCCTCTCTTCCTGTTTGCTGGAAATTGGTATATTGAAACTCTAAGGAATCACTTCTGAGAATGATGATTCTCCAACATCCTTAAAAACACTGGCAATTCTATTTATAAATCATGGCCACGTTGTTAGATAGGAATAAAAGAACAGTTTTGTTTACAGTTTTTTTAATTTTTAATAAGGCCAGATAAACATTTAAAATTTGTTACTAGGCCATCTGTATGTTTGTTTGTTTGTTTGTTTTTAAAATGACTTTCCTGTTCCCTTTGGGGTCATAATTCTGATGGAAATCAAGATTTTCATTTTCCTTTTCCTTTTTGAATGGTTGCTTCAAGAAAGAGGAGGTTTCAATAAGCAGAAGGTTGGTTGAGTGAATTAATGAATGAAGGCATGAATGCATGGATGGAAGAATGGATGGGTGGATGAAGGATTGGTGGATAAATGGAGCTGGAGTAAGGGAAATATGGATGATGGAAGATGAATGGATATGTAAATGGAGATGGAGGAAGGAAAGCATGGATGGATGGGTGGGTGGATGAATGGATGGATAAATAGAAAATGAATGGGTGGACAAATAGAATTAGATGCAAGAAGAGATGGATAGATTGATTATTGGAAAAATGTTTCCTAAACTTTCCCACCATAGGTCATTTACACAGAAACTAATGGTAACTTTCCCTTTTGCCTTACTGACTTGGCAAGACTTCCACTAACTGAAGTCCTATTTTAAATTTTTCTACAGTGTAATGCTTGCTAGGATTAGTTAGTGCCACTACACTAGTTTAGTAGTTATTCTTGGAAATGAATTACAAATAGCACAAAAATTCCTATGATTCTCACAAGAAGATCTCTATGATACTCACAGGAATAAGTTCTTGATTTTCTAGGGACAATACTACTAGCTACCTTTTGCCAAACAAACACCTGCTAAATGCACATTATTTTTCTTTCACCCCAGTAATACAGAGATTTTGGTCTTCATTTTACAATGAAAGTAGGGCTCAGGGAAATTTGGTGACTTGCTCTGAATCACACAGCTTGAAACAGGAGACTAATGTCCTTGATACTGCACTCCACCAGAATTCATTAATAAGAGATTTAGAAGTTCCATTTTTTCCTTTATTCCTCAGGGATTCTTCAAATCCTTTTTTTTTCATTACTATCAAAATATTATACAGTTGAAACTTAGGCACTTGTTAGGACAGATTTTGTATCAAAGATGCATTATAATAATGATTCTAAAATGTCTCCCATATACCTGTGGTTCAAATGTACAGATGGCACCCACTTCCAGATGATTTTGACTGAATGGTTTTTAACTTTATGATAGAAAGAGAGCCGGGTTCACTGATTCAAAACTGCACTTGGAATTTTGAGCTTAACTCTTTTTTCTGGGTCATTGATATGTGGGAAGATACTTTCTTGCAGTGTTTTGCAGGGAAGTAAGCCATAACTCCCTCCAGCCACAAAACCATGAGGGTAACAACATTTTATTGGCTATACTGGAGCTTATCAGAAGAGGGAAATTCATAACACTCTGTAGCATTCCTGTGAGAATGATTGATTTTACTTCAATGCTTCAAACATTCTTTAGACCTAGTGTGCGTGTTAAGGGAACCCCTGCTTCCCTTTCAGTACTCTGTCCAGTAATTTACATATGAGAGTCAACATTTTATTACAAAATTGTCTTTATGTTAAGTTTAGCCCAACTGTAGGTTAATGAAAGTGTTCTGAGAATGTTAAACTAGTCTAGACTAAGCTATGATGCTTGGCTGGTTAAGTGAATTAAATGCATTTTTGAGCTATGACATCTTAAATTTATAATTTACTCATCCTTAGTTCAAGATCTGCTTCTCCTTTGAGAACTTACTGGACTCACAACCCATCTCTTCCAGACCTCTACAAGTGGGCTTGCCAGGGTCACTCAAGACTACCTACCTGATGCATCTACCTCATGCAAGGCAAATGCCCTATCTACTGTACTCTTTCAAGTTCAGAAATCTTTTATGTTCCTGTATGCAGACAATGAACTAGAGGAAAAGAAAAATCAAAATATGGTTCTATTTACCATTGCATAGAAAGAAATTAAATACTTTAGGAAAAATTTAACCAAAGAAGTGAAAAACCTATACACTGAAAACTAGATGACATTGTTGAAAGAAATAGAGGAGACACAGAAAGATGGAAAGATAATAATCCAAGCTCACAGATCAGAAGAATTAACAATATTGAACTGTCTATATTACCTTAAACAACACACAGATTCAATGTAATTCCCATCAAAGTCTCAGTGACTTTCTTCCCAGAAGTAGAACAAAAAGCATGATATTTATTTGGAACTACAAAAGGCCTCAAATATAAAAGAACTCTTTTAAGGACAGAGAGCAAAAGTGGAGATAGTATGGCATTAGATTATAAAAAGACACAGGAATCAAGTGAACAGAATAAAGAGCTTAGACATACATATATAGACAGCAATTTACAACATAGTAACCAATCACTTAGCGTGAAACAAGAAAAGTCCCTTTAACAAATGGTGTTAGGAAATCTGGACAGCCACATGCTGAATGAAATTATACCAGTATCAAACACCATATACAAAAATTAATTAAAAGTGGATTAAATACTTAAAACCATAAATACACAGAATAAAACCTAAGTGATATGCTCCCTGATCCCTGCCTTAGAGAAGTGTTAGGGAAATCGACTCCCACTGTGAGGTAAACAAAACAAAACAAAACTAAACAAACAATTCATCAAACTAAAAACATGCAGATATTTGTATGTCGTACGTCTTTTAAAAGGTTAATAGCAAGATAGACACAAATTCGACAATCAAAAAAACAATATAGCTAAGAAATGAGCAGAAGAGCTGAATAAGCACACATCTAAAGCAGAGATACAGATGGGCAACAGGCACAAGAAATATGTTCATCATCTATTATTATCAGTAAAATAAAGGTCAAAACAACAATGAGATATCACTTCACACTGTGAGAATGGCTATTACCCAAAAGTAGGGAAACATGTATTCGAAAGACTGTGGAGAAAGAGAACCCTAATACACTCTTCATGGGAATGCAAGTTGATGTAGCCAGTATAAAAAACATTAGAGAAATTCTTCAAAATTTTAAAAGTAGAAACTCCATATGATTCATTTATTCCACTTCTGGATATCTGCCTAAAAATCTTAATTCAAAGGCTAGAAATATAACACAGAGAGCAAGTATTGCAGATGGTCCTTGGAAACTCACCAGAAGTGATGCTTGAGTGCAGATCCTGGAGTAAACTCTGATCACTGCTGGGCATGGTTCAACTACCCCCCAAAACATATAAATTAAAAATTACCTATGTCCTCCATGTTTATTGCAGCATTATTTACAATAGTAAAGAACTGGCAAAAACATAAGTGATTATCATTTGATGAATGAACAAAGAGAAGGCAATGCAAACATAGACAGTGGGATACTATTCAGTTATATAAAAAAGGATAAAAACCTTTATATACAGCAACATGGACAGTCCTAGAGAGTATTCTGTGTTGTGATATAAGTCAGATGGGAAGAAAAATATTGTATGCTTTTTCATGAACAAGTGAATTCATATTTCTACTGCCCAGACCAAAGAGTCACAGATATTAACAACTTTGGTGTTTGTATTAGAACAATTCTTTAAGATGACTTTTTCTAGTTGGGATTTCTCTGGAAATACTGTTTCATCTTGCTTTCTCTGGGTGTGTCAGAATTTTTATAGACTGTTTAACATCATTTCATCATTACACTTTTTGTTTAAGTAAACTAGGGTGAATTCAGTTGTCTGCAACATAGGAAAATTAAAAATAGACATTTAGCTCCATATCTAGGTATGTATAGTAAGGAAAAATCTCCAATATGTATATAAACAGTCATAGACGAAAATATCCATCATAAATTTGACTTCAGTGTTGAAAGACTGGAAATGAACAGCATGTCCAATAGATTAAGGGACAGATAAATTGTGATATAGTCATATGATGTAATCTACTTCAGCAGCAGGATGAGTGAACAAGATCTGCATGGAACAACTCAGATAAGTATCAGATGTATAATGCTGAGTAAAAGATGTTAGTTCCAGAATGCTGCGTACAATGATCCCATTTACATAAAAATAAGTGTGATTATATGCATACTCATATGCATACATTTATAAATGTACATAAACTATATATTAAAGAAATATGCATTTAATGATTATGATTTTGTTTCAGGAGGAAAATTGAGGATTATTAACAGATTTTAAAAAGAGAACTGTTTCATTTATCTTATTTTTAAAATAAAGCATAAATTACTTCTCTCACTGAGAGTGTGATATTTATTATTCTTTGCACTTTTTGACATTTCTTGAACCAAAGGAGGATGAGAAAGAAGAGTAAGGAATAGATGGAAAGCAAGGAAGATGAAAAGGATAGAAAGAAGGGAAGGAAGGAGGGAGGGAAGAAAGGGAAAGTAAAGACAAAAAGAAAGGAAAGAAAGAGGTTAGAAAGAAGGAAAGAAAATGGAGAGAGGA
Organism: Sorex araneus; assembly: GCF_027595985.1. NCBI lineage: Eukaryota > Metazoa > Chordata > Mammalia > Eulipotyphla > Soricidae > Sorex > Sorex araneus. Next base: position 430,213,721 of record NC_073302.1, read on the forward strand.
ATGAATAAAAAAATTACTCTTAGCTACTATTTTCTCTTGCATATAAATAATCATAGGGTATATTTCTCCTTGAAATCGGTGACATGTGAACCCTCTCACACACTCATGGCTTTTAAAAACTATTTAATTATTTAGAAATTATTATCATTAAATAATGAGAACTATGTTTCCTTTTTGTGCATTACCTCCTAGGAAATACAGCTAAATTTCAGGCTCAGCAGTGATAATTAACTCATTTCAAGTGCTTTGATAATCTCTATTTATCTGTTCCTTTTGAATGTCTCTTTTTTCATTATCTTATTTCATATACTATTTTATTCCCTACGCCATCTCAAATGAACTTGGGAAACAATCAGGGTACAAACTCTTAAAAAATAGAACAACTTTTCTCTTTAATTCTATTTCTGGACTTGATTCGTATAATAGGAAGGCATCATTGGTACAATCTTCAAATTGGAATCTGGCATGTGGCTTTTTTTATATAACTCCTCTTAGAATGTCTTTGTTCAGTAGAGGCTTTGGAGCTTGCTCTGGGAATAGGTGAGGGCAGGGAGGGGAAGCAGTGAGGTTGGGCAGGTTGGTTCTGGGCCATCTATCAGGCACTGCAGAGTTGTTTGAGCTGTGGTTAAAGGGCTTGTTTTTGTGTAAGTAACATGCTGACTTTTATGCACAATGATTTGCCCAATAGACCTCAGGAGGAGGTATCAGGTGCATTAGCAGAAACTGCTCCTGGGTCTGATACAATCATTGTTTTTGTTCAGTGATCCTGGTCAGGAGATGGAATGAAGTTCATGGGAAGAGGCTGGACTTTGAAGCCAGGCACACTTGGGCTGGAATCTGGGCACTACTGTTTCTCTCTCCTCAGAGAGCAAATCATCATCTCTGAGCCTTGGTTTCTCAGTTTACAACTAGAAAGTGCCTTTCTTCCAAAGTGAAGATTAAATGAGTGTTTTGTTCTGCAGAGTGAGTGCTTGCACATTGGAGCTTAGGTGAACATAAATTACTATTTTGCCTTTTCTTTTTTTAAGTACCTACCAGATAGTCTAGTTGTAAGGAGAAGATGTAAAAACAAAACAAAACAAAACAAAAACACGTCAAAGAATTTTTGGAAGGGAAGTAATGAAACTGTCTTGATATGCCAAAATTTTTTATAAGATAAATAATTTGTCCAGAGCAAAACTTGCCTGCAAGTTTATTTATTTATTTATTATTATTTTTTTTTGCTTTTTGGGTCACACCCGGCGATGCACAGGGGTCACTCCTGGCTCATGCACTCAGGAATCACCCCTGGCGGTGCTCAGGGGACCATATGGGATGCTGGGATTCGAACCCGGGTCGGCCGCGTGCAAGGCAAACGCCCTACCCACTGTGCTATCACTCCAGCCCCCTCGCCTGCAAGTTTAATCTGTCTTGTGTATGCCACTGACCTCCTGGACCTCGGAAAATACTAAGCAGAAATATGAGGAATGAGGACGCTATTCCATAAATTCTCACCTTTTTCCAACTCAAGGGAGCCTATAATTTCTTTTCACCCATCTGTCCTGTCCTTCTGTGTCTATGGGGTCAAGACACTTCAGACTAGTTACTGTTTCTTTTTTTATCTTATTTTTATTTTTATTAGTGAATCACTGTGAGGTACAGTTACAAACTTATGAACTTTCATGTTTGCATTTTGCTTCCATCCCTCCACCAGTGGCCATTCTCCTCCACCAATGTTCCCAGTATCCCTCCCACCACCCCCACCCCAACCCCCACCACCCCACCCTGCCTCTGCGGCAGGGCATTCCCTTTTGTTCTCTCTCCTGTTGGATGTTGTAGTTTGAAACAGAGATATTGAGTGGCCATCATGTTCAGTCTATAGTCTACTTTCGGCACGCAGCTTTCAATCCAAGTGGGTCCTCCCAGCATTTTCTACTAGGTATTCTTTTCTCTATCTCAGCTGCCTTTCCCCGCATCATGTGAGGCCAGTTTGAGTGAAAATGAGTCAGAAAGAGACAGACATAGAGAGATCACACTCATCTGTGGACTATAAAGTAGCAGACTGGGAAACTAGTTACTGTTTCTATTGTTTAGATTTCACCTACTGGGTCAAACATTTCTTTCTCTTTACTTGAAGAACATTTACTGCAGGTCTAATCACGGAGCTAAAGGTTTTCCACAAATTAGGTATTTATATTCTTTGCTTAACAACAAGGAGAAGAACCAAAATAATATTCACCTACATTTGTGAATGCAAGATGCTAAAGACCGGAAGGATAGTATAGCTGTAGCGGGGAGGGTGTTTGCCTTGCACACAGCCAGTCCAGGTTCAATCTCTGGCATCCCATACAGTCCCTAGAACATTGCCAGGAGTAATTTCTGAGTGCAGAGCCAGGAGTAACCCCTGAGCACTGTTGGGTGTGTCTCTTCCAAAGATGCTAAAGACATTTCCCTTGGAAGATGTTGAGATTAGGTGCTTGAGTAATGCCAATGTCCTTTTAACATTATCATCACAGGTTGCTGGGGAATCGGCACATATTTTGTCTCTGTGGCAGGACTATTCTCAAAAGGAACCCTTACAGTGAGCCCCATTCACAGTCTATCTAACAGTAGCATATTCCAGGGAGTGGGTACTAAAACAAATGACCAATAAATATTCTTATACACACCATTATCATCACTACCACCATCCACAGCAACATGTCACCAGTTTCAAGTGAGACTTAAAATTGAATTGGTCTCCTGAACAGGTAACTTAGTCTGTCTATGATATTTATGTAGATCAGGAAGGGTATTAGGAGAAAATAGGACCTATATGTAGATGGGAGTACTTTAGGGAATCTGTTGTTTCATCTGTATCTATGTTTTGGGATTGAGTTCCAGAGAAAATGAAATATAATCAAAACTAAGGAAATCTTGACTTAGGTTGAGTTACATTGTGCCTGAGGCTAGGGGTGCCTAGAAAGCTTTAGGATTTAACATGTAAAGGTTTCTTTCTCACCAAGCTGATTTCCTTCAAATGAGTGCTCCTGTTTATAAGATGACTTAGGAGACAGTCACTTGCTTGTGGTCCCCACATCCTTGGAAAAGGAACAAAGGACTTGGAAAGCTCAATAGCTTCTCTTGGTGATAAGGCCTAGAAACAACAGGTACGTTGTTGTTTTTTCTTGTTAACCAATGGCCAGAGATGGTCACATGGTCCCATTTCAATGGGCAAATGGAGAGGCAGGCAGGTAAAATGAAAGGAGATTTAGTAAGCATCAAATATGGTCTCCACAATGAGGTATTTACATAAAATACACAAGTAGTGCTAGATATAGGCTCAGGGGGTCAGGGGTCTAAGTTGAAGAGGCATTTTTGCTTCCCTGTGACAACATAAGGTCCCTATGAGAAGAGAAGGGAATACTTCCCTTCTTGGTACCCCTGGGTCCTCAGGCTGTAGGATCATCAGATGGCATTGGCTAGGAAAGCAAAGTATTTCACAGCACACCAGCATCTGTGGTAAATGCCCACTGTTACGTGGTTTGGTGTGTAGAGGAGGAGAAAATCAACAAGAAGACCGCCTTATAGAAAAATATGGGGTCCATGAATGAATAGACAGAAAAAGAGCCCCCTGAGTATCGAGTCTGCTCTTTGTAGGTGAGCGGCTATGAGACAATCCACCGATGTTACTAAGACCTCGATAAGAAGTATAGACTCGTGGAGTCTTGATTTACACCCTACCAGCTTGTCAGATAAAAGTGAGAGTCGTCTCTATTTCAGTCCAGGGAAACAGTTCTATTTTTAGTTGCATCAAAACATTATGAAGTCATACAGTGTTATAAGAAGGGGTTCCCAAGTGGGATCCTAAAATCAGCAGCATGTGAGCATCCCCTGGGGTTCTGAATGAAATGCAAAAGTTTGTCTTTAAATTTATTATTTACTTATTATTTTTATTTATTTTTTCATTGAATCTCAGCGAGATACACAGTTACAAAGTTGTTCATGATTGGATTTCAGTCATATAATGTTCCAGCACCTTTTGCTTCACCAGTGTACATTACCCACCACCAATATCCCCAGTTTACCTCCCGCCCTCTCTACCCACTCCCCACTCCAGCCTTCTCTATGGCAGGCCCCTCTCTTATCTTTCTTTTTCTCTCTCTCAGTCCTTTTGAGCATTATAGTTTGCAATACAGATACTGAAAGGTTATCACCTATATCCCTTTACCTACTTAGAGCACGCAGTTCTTGTCCAGAGTGATCATTTCCAATTATTATTGTCATACTGGTCCTTCTCCATCCTAACTGCCCTCCACTTGTGGCAAACTTCTAACCATTTGTGCTTTTTAAAATTTTATTAAGAAGCTATGATTTACAAAGTTACCAATAGCTGCATTTTAGGCATATAATAATTCAACACTAATCCATCTACCAGTGTCAACTTCTCTCCACCAGGGTTCCCAGATTCCCTCGCCATCCCAACCCCTACTCCATCTCTACCTGTCAACCTGACAGACACATTTCAAAGTTTCAGTAGTTAACACTTACGTCCCATTTTTGTTGTTTTGTTGAATCTGTGTTTTGGATATATGGCTATATGCCTCACTCGTATCAGTGGTAAAACTGAAGCCCTAGATGCTATTAACCCGTTACTTTTTATTCACTTCTTCCCCTCTTGATTTTTTCCTTTTCTGTGTCCTCTCTAAACACTGAGGTTGAGGATGATCTAACATACCCCTTTTTACTACATTACATTTCCTCATCCAGTACTCTATACTCCACAGATGAGTGAGATCATCCCATGTTTATCTTTCTCTTTCTGGCTTGCTTCACTCGATATGATGTCTTCCAGTCTCAACCAATTTGCAGAAAATTGCACGATTTCACTGTTCCTTACAGCTGCATAATATATATATATATATATACATATATGTATATATGCTACATCGTTATAATTCATTCATCTGTCGTTGGACACCTAGGATGATTTCATATCTTATCTACTGTACTGAGTGCAGTAATGAATAATGGTGCGCATATGTCCTTTTGAGAGAGTGTTTTATGTCCTGGGGATAGATGTCCAACAGTGGAATTGCTGGGTGATCTTCTATCACTGTATCACTGTCATCCCGTTGTTCATCAATTTGCTCAAGCTAGTGTCAGTAACGTCTCCGTTCATCCCAGCACCGAGATTTTAGCAGCTTCTTCTTACTCATCCTTCCCAACAGTGCCATATTGGGGGCTCTTTTAGTAATAGCGGAATGAGACCCGTCATTGTTATTGTTTTTGGCATATCAAATAGGCCACAGGGAGCTTGCCAGGTTCTGCCATGCTGTTGGGCCATATGTCAGTTCAATTCTAAGTTTACTGAGAATTATCCTTCCTGTTTTCCACAGGGGTTGTACCAGACAACATTCCCATCAGTAGTGGATAAAAATTCCTTTTTGACTACATAGCTGACAATACAGATTGTTCCTACTATTTTTGATACATGCCATTGTCTCTGGTGCGAAATAGTATCTCATTGTCATCTTGATTTAGATTTCTCTGATGATAAGTGATTCTGAGCATTTTTTCATGTGCCTACAGATCACCTGCCTGTCTTCCTCTGAGAAGTGTCTGTTCATTTCCTCTTCCCATTTGTTGGTAGAGGTTTAAAATTTCTTTTCGTTGATCTTTGTGAGTATTTTGTATATCCTGGATATCAAACATTTATCTGATGTGTTGACTGCAAATATTTTTTCCCATTCAGTTAGCTGTCTTTTAACTTTAACCCGGATCTTTCTTTCTTTCTTTCTTTCTTTCTTTCTTTCTTTCTTTCTTTCTTTCTTTCTTTCTTTCTTTCTTTCTTTCTTTCTTTCTTTCTTTCTTTCTTTCTTTCTTTCTTTCTTTCTTTCTTTCTTTCTTTCTTTCTTTCTTTCTTTCTTTCTTTCTTTCTTTCTTTCTTTCTTTCTTTCTTTCTTTCTTTCTTTTTTGCTTTTTGGGTCACACCCAGCGATGCTCAGGGGTTACTCCTGGCTTTGCACTCAGGAATTACTCCTGGCTGTGCTTGGGGGACCATATGGGATGCCGGGGATTGAACCCGGGTCGGCCGCATGCAAGGCAAACGCCCTACCCGCTGTGCTATCGCTCCGGCCCCTCTTTCTTTCTTTCTTTCTTTCTTTCTTTCTTTCTTTCTTTCTTTCTTTCTTTCTTTCTTTCTTTCTTTCTTTCTTTCTTTCTTTCTTTCTTTCTTTCTTTCTTTCTTTCTTTCTTTCTTTCTTTCTTTCTTCTCTCTCTCTCTCTCTCTCTTTCTTTCTTTCTTTCTTTCTTTCTTTCTTTCTTTCTTTCTTTCTTTCTTTCTTTCTTTCTTTCTTACATGCAGAAGCTCTTTAACTTTATATAGTCTCATTATTTTGATTTTGTTGCCTTTGTCAGTGGTATCAGATCATTGAAGGCAACTTTGTGGTCCAAATCTTGAGGTGTTACACCTATATTTTCTTCAACTTACTTTATAGTTTCTGGTCAGACCTCAAGACCTTTGATCCACTTTGAATTGACTTTTATCTGAGATGTAAGATATGGATCCAGCTTTAGTTCTTACATGTAGTTATCCAATTTTTCCAGAACCATTTGTTGAAGAGGCTATCTTTACTCCATTTCATGTTCTCAATTCTTTTATTGAAAATTAATGACTCATATATAAGGGATATTTTCATAGGGTATTTGATTCTGACCCATTGAGCAAAGAGTCTATTTTTATTCCAGTACCATGCACTTTTGATCACTATAGCTTTATAATATAGTTCCAAATTAGATAATGAAATACCTCCCAATGAAATGCAAATTATTGAACTCTGTTCCAGGCCTAGATAGTCAAATGCTCATAAGCAATAAGGAAATAGTGGGAGTGGAGACCAGTAGACCCCTTTTATGGGTCTCATTCAAATAAGATGAAGAAACAAATGATGAAATATAAGGTGAAGAAATACTCATTGGTTCACAGATTTTGGGTGTCAATCCTCTAGTGTTTGTCCTATAATTTAGAAAGAGAACTGATGCTCCAAGAAATGACAACAGACCACTCTTGGGGTTAAGAATTAGACTCAAGTTTCCAAAGTCTTGTGCTTTCAAATCAGATCTGAAATTGGAATTATTTTCCAGGTAGAAAAGATGTGAAGCTCAGTATTTTACATCTAAAATCTGGGTGGAAAAGGAAATAGAAATAAATATCTTTAAGATTTTTTATTTTTTTAGTTTACAGATGAAGCCTAGGAGGTTAGAGCAGATACGTAGCGGCCAGAGTCATTTCCTGAAGCTTGAGGTAATGAATGAATTTTCCACTAGGACATGAAAAACCTAGAATTAAATTTTGTCTGAGACCTGAGTTTCTGCTTAACTGATCTAATTAAGTCTCCAAATTGGGACAGGCCACCTGTGCTCTCTTGCATTATTTCTTCCTCTGAGACCCTTTAGCTTCTCAGCCTATGGAAGGAGTTGACACCATGGTGTCTCTTGCTGGAAGAATCTGTCTGGTTTGGGGACAAGAAACTCAGAAATGAATTGCAGTGTTGCAGAGCTTACAAAAAAATGGTCCTTGAGTATCTTAGAACACACTGAGGTCCTGAGACCTAGTCTCCCTCGATTTGCAAGATCTCCTTGGGGTCATAGATTCCTGTTTCTAGATCTAGAGAGTCTTAACCCTCATTCTTCTCTTCTTCTGGGCTTTAGAGTATGGTTTAACTCTCAACTATTGGAGTCTATTGAGTTGAGTCTGGAAGATCCCACTTTGATCAGCGTGCTAGCCTGGTAATTCTATTCTATCACCTAACTTGAAAGTCTCCACATGATTGAAATGAATGAAACTTGTTTGTATGGCTGAAAACAAGTGAAAGTAAACCTCATTTACTTCATGCAGATCATTAGTAGAGCAAAGTGGCATAAAACTGGGGGAGCCCTGGGAAGCCCCCTAAAGAATCGAGTTACCACTTTCCCCTGGTTTTAAAATTTGTATTGAAATACATCACTTGCAGAATAGTACATAAATTATAAACACATGATAAAATGAACATTTGCACTGAACATTCATTGAAAGGACCCAGCAAGCAGATGAAGCAGCAGAACACGACCAGCATTCTGGAAGCCCCTTAGGATCACCCCTCCCTAAAAGGTAACTTTGCTCTTGGCTTCAACACCATAAACAAGTTTGCTTATTTATAAAGACTACTAAGTGGGCTCATGCAAAACTCCTTTATGTCTGGCTATTTTTAAAAGTTTCACTATGGAGAAAGGCCCATGTTCTCTTTCTGTTATAACACTTCATCATTATCTACCTGAATAGTTGGGAGCCTATGCCTCACGTCCAGAGATCCTAAAGCAGTTATTGCATCACCCAAAAATGGTGATCATGAAAGTCTCTGGTGTTTGTCCCCATCTCCCCATCTGGGCCATTAATAAAGTTAGATCTACAAGATTCAAAAAACCATGGGCAGAATGTGTATGAGACTGGACACTGTCTCAGCCCTGAGATCTTCTACACAGGCTTGCCAGTCCCACTGATACAAGGCACCTTTGCCCTTCTGTTCTGGGTTGCTGCTGACTTCCAAAGGACAGCAGCCCCGAGAGGGCAGCATCTGAGCTCTGCTGCTCTTCTGAACCTGGACAAAACACCTTTATCCCAGAGCCAGGAGATAAATAATAGATAAACTCACTGCATGTGAAAAAGGATAACTCTTGGGACCTCAGAATATTTTCCTGAGGTAATATAAAAGAAAATATTAAAGCTCTCTTACCCACACCCAGGAAGATGATTTTTGGTGTCTACAAAAGCACAGTGAAAATGTGAATTTGAATTCTGAGTAACTTTTATTTTTTTCCTTTTGCTTCTTGAAAAATTACTCCCTTTGTACCTCTGTGTCAAGTCTACAGGTGTAAGGAAAGAAGTGTGGGTATCTGTGTGGCTATCTATTAAATTTTTATTTGTCTTATATTCTGCAATCCAGCCCTGTACTCTCCATCCCATAGACAAAGAAAAGAACAAACCATAGTTTTATACAGAAGGGTGCCTAAGTCATAAACATACACCCAGTGAATTTCCAAACCTGAACATACCCACGTGTCCAGCTCTGAGATTAAGAAACACTACAGCTCTGAGATTAAGAAATACTATAACTCTGCTCTGTTGCCTGATATCACTCAATGCTAACTTTTCAATAATTAAGGCTTGGTTTTCACAAAGTTACAAGGTGGGTGTTTTTAGAATGATAAAACTGTCCAGGCCAGGAATTTAGAGTTTGAATGTCCTTCAAGTAGCCCCAATCCTCATTTGTTGTAAACTTCTCTACCATTGTATCCTTGAAAAAAAATCAGTTACCGATTTTTCAGTTTTTATAAAGAATTTGTAAAACTATGAAAGTAACATTGTTTTTTAACATTCTTTAAATTTCAGCTGCATTGCTTTGCATTTTGACATATGTATGAGTGAAATCGGTTTGATAGTGTAAGAGAAATATCATATTTTTATATTTTTTAGTTAGGAGCATTTTGATTTTTGACCTCAACCTCCTTGGGACCAGCCCCTTTTCTAGCTGATGATTATCAGGGAAGTCTCTTGTTGAAGCAGAAGTTCCTCTAGCAATTTTCACACATCAGGCCTGCTTCTCTTCTCTGAGTTTCCCAGTCTATCCACAATCGCGTACTAAATCTTGAACTGTTTAGAGAATAACTATGGTGTAACCCTTTTAGGTTACTTATTGAATCTCCATTTTTCACAGGAATTAAATTCTCTCTTCTCCAGGTTTAACATTCTTAGTTTATAAAACATTTATTATATGAAGTGGTTTTCTAACTCTACTTTTAAGTGATTTCTGGTTTGTCGATGGTGTCCTTGAAATGTAATGTCTATGTCAAAATGTATTATTTAACTATAAAAATCAGAGCGTGGCAACCCTAACATAGCAGTTAAACAGATCAATGGGTTTCAATAAAAATGCAGAAATCGTCCAAAATATATGCCCAAGAGTTTAGTGTGTGGTAAGATTTCTAACTTGCATAGTCTATTATAATAAATTCTAGTTGGATTAAAGATTTCAATGTAAATGTCATGTTCAAACAGAAGGTATAATATGGCTACATAATACTAGGACATGGAATGACTTTCTAAGTATAATTTTAAAGGTAAATACTATGAAAATTAGTAAATTGAATAGCATAAATATTTTATATGTATGTAAGTTTGCTTAACAAATAAAGAACAAAGTATAAACTAAAAACATTTTTCTAACTTGTATATCAAACAAAATTTGAATACCCTTATTATAAATGGATATCTTAAAATTAATTTTAAATAAATTTAAAATTTATCTTAATAGAAAAAGCAAATAAGCCAAGGAACTAGGAAGCTAACTAAAAAGAATAAAATCTAATAAACATATCAAAAGTGTTCAACAATGGAAGATATTCTTATTAGACTCAAATATTGTTATTCATCAATAAAATTTTCTTAAAGACAGGGATAATAAAGTTCTGCTAGCTACAGTCAATATTAAGAGACTCTGGGGACAAGGGTGTATATTCTCATATTTTGCTGCCGTGAAGTTGAATTGGAATAATTTTTTTTTGGAGAGTGATTGAGTAATATTGTCAAAAATAAGTAAAAATATTAGTCATTTAAATAAAAAGTAAAAAATAAAATAAAAATATTCAAGAGAGTAGGCACACCACCATGTTGACTCACTCACTGGCTCTGCTCTACCGATTCCCAACTAAATCTCCCAGGAGATGCACACCAAGCAGCTAAAATTTATGGAAATACTAGTGCCCACAGCTGAAAACTCGGGAGGTGGGTGGACTGAGTCCCTGCCCTGCTGAAGTCACAGCAGCCTCACCCACATCCCATTGGTGCCGTGCTAAGGGCTCACTCCATTGCCTCATGAATATTCTCTGCAGAGATGCCCCAAATACGAATAATTTCAGGTACCAGGTGCCCAGGCTAGAGCTCTGGGGTCTTCTTGGAGTTGGATTGGGCAGCCTTCCTGAAGCTGTGGCAGCCACACCCACCTCCACAGCAGCTGCCAGGTCAACACATTGGCCCAGACCATAGATCCTGAAGTCTCTGAACACCTTCTCATTCCTCGATATTGAAGTTCAGTAGGAACACACCAAGTTAGATGGGAAAGTAATACAAAAGTCAACTAAACTCAACAAACAAAACCAATAACACAGAAGGCTCAAACTAGCAACAAACAGTTTAATAAATTCTTTGAGGATTAACAAGGATTTAACAACCCCAATATCAGCTATAACAATTTTCACATAAAAATTTATTTTTATACTCATTTATTTTACTATTGGAGCTTTGTTGTCTAATCAGTCTTAACTTGAGAATTGTATCAACAATTGCGACTTTTCCATAAGCCACCTCCTGCCAGCGCCAGATAATCTCGTCATCGGCCACAGTCCAGATCACATGGCTGCTTCTCCCAAAAGGGAATATGACATGAGCCCCCCATAACCATGCCATCGGACTCCACACCAGGCTGTTTCACACGAGGTGCCCCAGAGGGGGACAGATGAGAGCCTCCCCGCCCCAAGGAACCAGCTCTGGCAGTCAAAAACTTCCACAATCCAACTGCTGCCTCATGCCACGCTCAAGTGGCCAAGTGGCCACGCTCAAGGCCACTCCCCACGCGCACGAACTGAGCCTCACATATGAGTAAACATACTCCTGGACCACATGGCTGTGAAAGCCGACACTTCATAAAACACTCCCTACCCATTATCCATAATTACCATACCACATTTGATGGGGTTCAGATAGTAGACAACCAATCATAGAGGGAAATATATATATGCACATATACATATTTTCAGATATATATACCAAAGCTCACATCACCCAAACTTTAACAACATGTTAGTGATATCCTATAGAACGTCTTAATGGCTCCTGACAAAATAGAACAATCTTCACACTGTTTTCCTATATGAACACTTTTTTGTAAGCATGTTCAGCAGTTCTTCATAACAGACAATCACTGTATCACTGTCATCCCATTGTTCATCGATTTGCTCAAGCGGGCACCAACAATGTCTCCATTCATCCATGTCACATGCTAGTGTATCCCAACGGCGTATCGGGGGCTCTTTCAGGATCAGGGGAGTGAGGACCATCATTGTTGGTGTTTTTGGCATATTGAGAATATGCCACGAGTAGCATGCAGGCTCTGCCGTGCAGGCGGGATAGTTTCGGTAGGTTACCAGGCTCTCCAAGAGGGACCTCCTCTGAGAGAAGGCATTTGGGGTGGCCTCTAATTGCCTTTACAGGTGTTCCCAGCCTACTGAATGTAAGCTTTTGGTCGACTGGCACGGTCTAACGATCTGCACTTGCCTGCATCTCTGGGCAGCACCTGGGACATCTGTGGCCTCAGGTTGACCTCCTTGAGGTTGATGGAGTGCGCCCGGAGTTTGCTGAGCAGCTGGCAGAGCAGGACTTTATCACAGAGGGTCTGTGTCAGGTCAAACACTTGCACCGAGTCCCCGATCACCCGGTGTTTGGCTGACAGCACCCCACAGTGGATGAGCCACTGCGCGCACTGCCTCCACAGCTCTATGTCCGACAGGGCTGCGACTCGACTCCGCCCAGCTGGGACAGGCAGCGATATTGTGGCCGCCGCTGCAGTTTCTCCATTCCAAGCCAACACCATTCATTCTGAATCTTGCAAAACAGCCAGTGATGTCCATCAGGAATCACACATAGAGTTCCAGCAGGGATCATGTGTAGAGTTCCATGCCTGGCGTACTGAGCCACACATTATCTTTTATGAAATATATTATTTTGGTTGTGTTTTGGGACAGGGATTAGGTTTGGGATGGAAACATCCCAAATTTGGTGGTAGGAAGGTGTAATGGTGGTGGAATTAGTATTTGAATATTGAATGTAATCAAACATTGTGAACTAACATGTACTGTCATTTCATTGCTCATCAATTTGTTTGAGCGGGCACCAGTCTCGTTGTGAGACTTATTGTTACTTATTGTTTTGGCATATCGAATACGCCATGTGTAGCTTGCCAGGCTCTGCCATGCAGGTGTGATACTCTCAGTAGCTTGCCGGGCTCTCTGAGAGGGGCGGAGGAATCGAACACGGGTTGGCCTCGTGAAAGGTGAATGCCCTACCACTGTGCTATCACTCCAGCCCAACTAACTTGTAAGATTTAAAAGTTTTTTAAAAAGTAATGTGGAGTTCATGCCCAATTCAATCAGCTTAATCAATGGCTGAATAAAAAGCAGTGCTCCTGCATTATAAAAAAAAATTATGGCGTTTGTCTATGTTAAAATTAAAAAAACTCAAGTGAATTTATGTCTGTTGCTTGATTTAATAATTTGGTTATTATCTTACATAAATAACTAGTCTTATGCTTAAATATTATATGTATACTGTTTGTATGTATGTACATTTATGTATATAAATATATATTTATAATATATACTTTAACCTATTGTATATTCCTACATTCATTAAAACATTGTTCATGATTGTACCCTCCACACTCTTTAAAATCATATCCCCATGGTCAAAAGAAATAGCTGTCTGTAGAAAAGTAACCCAGGGTAGCTGAGATATTCCAATTTGCTGCAATGGCTATTCTAATTAGCAGTAAGAATTTAAACTAAAATCTGGTCAAAATGAACAGGTAGGGAACCCCAGAAGAGAAATGAAAATGAAAAAAGAAAAAGAATCAAATGAAAATGTTATAACATAAAATTATGGTATCTGACTTATGAAATTTACTGTAGTCTGTTTTTGTTTGTTTTGGGCGCCACACCTAGCCATGCTCAGGGCTTACTCCTAACTCTGTGCTCCGGGGTCCCTTTTGGTGGGGCTCAGGACCAAACCCTGCTCAGCAGCACTCGTGCTTGCCATTCCCTCCTCTTCTGCTTACAGAATCGTCCTTCCCCCTCCTGCATGTCTCCAAAGGCAATACCCCCAGGAAGGTGTTCTGCATCTCTCCTTGCTGATGGGCATTGGGAAATTTCCTCAGCATTTTCAAAACAACTTCCTGAGCTCTGGTTCAGCTGTGAATATCCGAGCATTGCCCCGCTGTCTCCCCAAAAGGGTGAGCTCCTTTCATGCACACAGGACCTTATTCTTGTCCTCATAGGTGCCAGCATCAATCAGCCCAGTGAACTTCAGCCGGATGATCCAATGACTCTTCTGCACCACTCCTCTCCCTTTGCTTCTTAGAGTTTGGGATCTATCCCTGGAGGAGTTGGGAAGGCAGCCTAATTCCCTGGAAACTGATCTAGAGGAGTCACAAAGGACTGCCTGAAACCACACCCCGCTCCTGGGCAAAGAGTGAAGTTGACCTGCCTTGCTCTTTCAAGAAATTTTAAAATGTGCCCTTGCAAAGGGAGATAGAGAACACCGCTGGCTCCTGGATTTTATTCCTGGTGACCTCTTTCTTCCTTCTGTTGACATATGAGATGGCCCAGACCTCAGGGTCTCTGCAAGTCACAGCTGCCAAACTCCTTAGGAATAAACAATAAGGAAATCGCCATACTGCTTGAGGAGCCTGCTGGTATCCCCGAAGTCTGGCCCCAGACTGTGGTCTGTGTGAGTGAGGGTCCAGCTGACCACACTGGACACAGCAAGGAGACATAAAGGATCTTCCTGGGAAAGGAAAGTTCAGAGGTCAACGGGGGGTGGACAATGGAGGGAAAATCTGGCCAGCAAGAGGGATGAGAGACAGCCCGAGATGATGAGCTGAGGTCTCTGATCAATGTGGGTTTCTTTGCCCTTCTGAGAACTTAGAGAAAACCATAGACTCTCTCCACATACATTCACACACACATACATACACACCTGTGTGTGAACACACATGCACACATCACAAACAGGTGTTCTATTCAAGTTTCAGTTGTAGCCTTGTAACTTTTCTATAGATGAGGTAGCCCTTAAAGGAAGAGAAAAGTGATGTGGAATGGTAAGAGTATTAGAAGTGTATTAGAGCAGAGGAAGGAACCCCTGCAAAAGAGAAGAAAATTGAGTCTGTCCACCTCACCACACACACACTGGCTATCACTGCGGAGGAAGGAGACGGTAGATCTAGGATCCTCAGCATTTATGGGTCAGGATGAGCAACTCTATGTTGTACCAGATCCTTCACTTCCCACAGAACCATTTACCAAAATATGGAGAGAGCAGACCGGAAGTGAAGTAGGGACAGTGATAGACGGAGGTGAGCGTTTTGCTGGTGGCAGAGTGTCGTTATTTTGTACATTGATACCATTAGTGTTAGCACTGTTGTAACTACCTAAACTATAATAATTTTTAAAAATTCTAATAAATGGGGGAAATGCAGACCAATCCAGAGCCTTGACTCTCAACCCTGACATATTCTCTCTGTGAAGGAGAAGCAGAAATGGCCCGCACCATACCACATGGACAACAGATGAAACTCCCAGCGAGGGAAACACCAGGCCCATGAGTTCAGCAAGACAAGGTGAAAAATTCAGTGTGTGTTGGGTGAATATTGACAGCTGGCCACCTCACCTTGGCTTTGTCTTGGTGGTGTTCAGAATTAGGCTTTGTCTGGAGGATCTCAGTTCCTTACCACAAATATATATATTGCCTTCCAAGCAGTGCTCAGGGGATTCCGAGAGAATCACTCCCTGTGATTCTCCACCCACCTGCAAGACAATTTGATGTGAGGCCTCGAGGATGTGGTGCTGCTCAGGTCTGAGTGCCAGGGACCAGCAGGGCCACCCTGACGTTGCTCAGGAGTCTCAAGACAACACCTAGAAATGCTGTGGCACCATGTGATGCCAGGGATCAAATAAGTGAGGTGCTTGCATGCTCACCTCAGTCCTGTTCCCTACTCAACTCGGGTCTTTTAAAACAGAAGTGAGTTAAAACATGAAGCCTTCCCCTGCTAAGTTCCAGCACTCCGTCCACAGTGCCTGGGGTTAGACAGATTTGGTTTGCACTTGTCAGATTGGCTCCCACTCAAATGTCCAGGCAGCTCTTCCCAAGATGTCCAGCATTGGCCTGTCTTAATCGGTGTGACCTTGGCATGTGGCATTGAAGTCAATGGTGTCCCGCCTCACTATACAGGGTTGGGAACAATGCTGATTAAAACCTTAACGAATGCAGATCACGAGATTTGGGGGGGGGGGGGGCAGCTCCAGGAAGAAACCTTTTTGCTGAAGAAGTCAATCAGAAGGCAGGATGCACATCCCAGGACAAGGCCCTGCTCTGCTCAGTTCTCTGCCCTCTTTTCTGGACACACCATGGGCCGTGTGTTATGGAATGTAATTCACTGCTTACCCCATTTACTTTAGACTTTTAGCTATGTAACTCTTCCAAATGTATGTGATTAAATTTGATCTTGTCTCCTACGAATCTGTCTGGCATTAGTTTATTTGCTTGTCTGGGCCCAGAAGGAACCGAGAGGCACGCAGGAATTTTCTCCTGAGCCTGGACAAAATCTCCCTTTGCCAGTTGCCCTTTCTGTCACTTTCAATATGCTAATTAACGACTTTTGGTTTCCTCCTCCGTACAGCAGATGTATATAGGATGTGTGTGTGTGTGTGTGTGTGTGTGTGTGTGTGTGTGTGATGGTCACATCAAGTCACAGACATAGACTGGCTCTAATCTCTGGCAGCATTTCCAGAACGTTCTGAAAACAGTTCCTTGGACACTCTTTTTTTTTTTTTTTTTTTATTAACCGGTGTTGGCCTGGCCTATGTTTTTGAAGAGCATTTAAAAAAATTGTAAAACAATGCATACACGTGAGAAAAACATGAAAAGTATAGGATCATATATAGAAGGAAAGGAGAAAAAAATATCTCATTCATAATCCCATCACCAGTGAGACAACCACACTTAACACCAGGCGCTCTTCCTTCTGTGCTATTTATAACCCTCCCCCACCAAAAAAAGGAAAAAAGCTCCACTCCCTGTCTGTTGATCCCAGCTTAAGTTCAGCCATAGTTGCTTCCTGTAGTTCAGAAATAATTTAAGTGTGTGTGTGTGTGAGGAATCTTATCCTCTAGGGAAGGTGACAAAGTGTGTTGATGGTTTTCTTTTGTTTTCAGCTCTGCACATTGAGGAAAGTGAAAGTTTCTTATGGAAAAAAATGGCATTTTGCCTTAAAAAAAATAAAACGACCACGGAGATTGCACTGTACAGAAAGAGGAGGCTGGTCTCTTACCCTCCCTTCCCTCGATCCCCCACTGGCTGCCTTCCCTTATTTCTTATCGCTGGAAAGTTCTCTGGCTGAAATTACCAGCCCTGTTGCTTAGCAGTTCATCTGCTCCTGCCTGTTCCTCCCCTGTCCCCAGGAACTCGGGCCATGTGTTCTGTTGGCCCATATGCTGACAAGCATCTTCCCGCTCAACCTGCCACCAGCCCAGGCACCAGTCAGGGCCACCTGCTCAGTGTCTGCCCCTGTCTGACTTCCAGAGGTGAGAGTTAGAAAGGGGAGGAGGGCAAAGGGGAGAGAGGGAAGGGGTAAAAAAAAGATCTTTCAGACAAAGAGAGGCGAGGGTTTCCCAGAGACCTCTTCTCCTAGTCTTCCCTATGGCCCTAGCCCCCTCTTTTTGTTGATCTTTCCTTAGAGGAGGCTACAGAGAACAACAACAACAACAGCAACAACAAAATAGTGAAAGCCACTATGAAGGAAAGAAGGACGTTGCCTCAGGGAGATGTTTGAATGACTGAGTCCTACACAGCTTGTTGGTCTCTGCTGGACAGGTAGAAAATGCGAAATGCCAACTGGAGTGAAATCCTAGGGCAGAAATGGCACCATCATCCAAGTCCTGGTGCTACTAAACAAAGTTATAGCCCATTATTATTTCAATAGTATTATATAAGCAAGGAACCCTGGCACAGATGCTCTGAGTTGCCTTTTAAATGGGGAGATTTATGAATTTTATGGGTGGCCAGAAGCCATCTTTCTGCAGCCAGGATGTAGAGATGTTACCTGTGACTCACTCAAGGATATCTCTCCTGGAATTGGAAACACTGGACACTAGAAAAGCTGGTTTCTACGAAGTAGCAGAGAGGTACTACTTGCAGAGAAGCACAGAGTGTCCCAACCCCTTCTCCCCGAAGTTCAAAGTCAGAAATACTTGTTAAGGGTTGGGGAGAGAGCTTCTCACAAAAGAAATGATGACCAAAATAAAAGACACCACATTCTTGGAGAAAATATTTACCTATACTTCATGTGACAAAGGATTAATATGCAAAATATATAATGCACTTTGAAACTTAGCAGCAGCAAAAACAGCCCAAAAACCCTACCAAAATAAGTGGGGTTAAGAGAAGAGATTAATAGACACTTCTTAAGGAATATATACAGATAACCAATAAGCGTATGAAAAGATTCTTGACATCAGTTATCAGAAAAATGTATATCAATGTGCCAATAAGTTATCACTTCATGACAGTAGGACAGTATACATGAAAAAGAATAACAATAGCAAAGAGGTGTTGGCCTGAAAGCAGGTAAAAGGACCCTCATTCACTATTGGTGGGAATGTCAGCTGGTCCAACATATTTGGAAAACAATATGGACACTTCTTTAAAAACTAAGACTCCAGTTTCTATAAAATCCAGTATTTCCACTTTTTTTATCTCAAGAGCCCCCAAACACTATTTTGAAAATACATTTGCCCTCCTATGTTCAATGAAGCACTATTCACAACAGCCCAAATCTGGAAACAATATAAGTGTTCAAGAACAGGTGACTATATAAAGAAATGTATCACTGTATCACTGTCATCCTATTGCTCATCAATTTGCTCGAGCGGGCATCAGTAGCATTTCCATTGTGAGACTTGATGTAACTGTTTTTGGCATATCAAATATGCCACAGGTAGCTTGCCAGGCACTGTCATGCAGGTGAGATACTCTCATTAGCTTGCCGGGCTCTCTGAAAAGGATGGAGGAATCAAACCCGGGTCGGCTGCATGCAAGGCAAACACCCTACTGGCTGTGCTATCGCTTATATGTGCATACATGATAGACTATTACTTGTCTATATGAAGACAGTCATTCAATTTCCCCAACCTTGATGAATCTAAAAAGTATAGTGCTGAATAAAATCAAAAAGGAGAAGGACAGATACAGAATGATCACTCTCACATGTCAACTATAAAGAAACCTAGAATAGTAACAAGTGACCAAAGATAATAGAACCTGAGTCTAGTCTACAGACCTGCGCTTACCACAGCAGGGGTCCAGGGTTGTAGAGACCCTGAGAAAATGGTGGAGAGAAGCAGACATTCAAGTGTTGAGTATAGGGTTGAAATAGTTCCTGAAGTCCTATCATTGATGTTATTATATTTCATCGTGCATAAAATAAACCAAAACAGAGCTACCCACCATGACCTAGAGAGGGGAAGGGTAATGAAGGTCTGGAGAAGAAAAACTAGAACAAAGAGTGAAAATGGGCTAACAAGGAGGAGATGGGAGAAGGAGTTTGTGTGTGGTGTGTAGCTGTTACAACCTGCTGGGCCCACAGCCTGCCACAGCACTGTTTACCAGGGAACAGGTGAGGGTGCAATCCGGATGAGATAGTGAACCGAAGAAGAACTCACTTGAGAGCCATGATAAGATCAGGGGCAAAGGCACCAATAGGACAAAAGACCAATGTGCAGCTCTAGTCCAGAGAAGCCCAAAGATCCTGAGCTACCTCAGGTCTGTAACTTCCCCACTTGGAGTGAGAGTTAAGTGGATGCTCTTTTGACACAGCAGCATAAGCTTGCTCAGGTTCTGTATAGGGGGATGTCCAAGAGAGCAGTTCAAATTTTTTATTTATTTGGCATCTGAGAGTTTGCCAGGTTTTAATTTAAATTCACAGAAATGTCTTAGGGGGGGAAATCATGTTAATTATAGAAAATGCAAATCCAAAGAAGAAGAAAAAAAGAAAATGACTTCTATTCATATTGTCAAAGATTGAATGATGTTAACATTATGATGTTTCTTCCAGCCTATTTTCTTTTCTAATACAACAGTGCATGCTATTCTCTAACTTGTTTTTACAAAATAAAATTAAACAAAAGCTCAGTGGGATGTATCCTAGCTCACTGGACCACCCTCCAAAAAATCATGCTGAGGACAGTTTTTTCCATGTTATTTGCAAATCCTCTAAAGTGACTACAGTACACTGTATTAGACACTGCAAATGAGGCTCCTATTCTGAGTTCTTGGTATATGAGATTATTAAAAACTTTTCTTGAACTCTGATGTTGAGGGTTGAGTATGGCCTTGGACAGATAAGAAGTGGAACATCGACAGAGGATGCTGCATGATTCTTGCCTTAGTTTGTAGGAATTATACTAAGCTGCACCCAAGATGGTGGGCTATAGGGATATAAAAAGCATTTTTAAATCCACAAAGACATATATATGCAAACAGAACTTGTAACAGTTTATACCATAGAAGTGATGCCTAGAAGTTAACCAAAACACTGGTTCAGAATTAATAAAACCAGGGAAATGATAGCCGAGGCAAACATACGGGCTTATGGAGGGAGATGTTGGCATTATTTATATGTAGGATTTGAGATTCCCTAAAGAACCTTACTCCATTGAAGAACATAGTAAGAATTCAAAAGCTGAAAGGCTCTAAGTTATATTAAGATACTCAGAAGAGGCAGACTACAGAATAATTAGCATTCCAAGACCTAGTGGAAATAGAAGAATCTTAAATAGGCTATAATTTTAGTATGGTTTATATGAAAACATAAAGATAGTAATAAGAATTTTAAGAACAGATCAAAGCAGAAATAGAAAGGAATTTGAAAAGTGGAAAAATGGAAATAAAAACTGATCATTACAATAAAACATTCATTGGACATACAAAGCTCGATATGGCCAAAAACAGAATCAGTGCTCTGAATATACACATAGACTACCATTCAGCATTTGAAATGGAAAGTATGAGTGTTAGCAAGTACACATTTCAAATACTGAGACCAAAATATATCTTGTCAAATATCAGAAGGAGAAAACAGAGACTATGTGAGGAAGGCAATATTTGTAAAGATATATTAGTTGAAAACTTTTCAGAATTAAAGACACATTTAAATTCCTAAGTTGAAAGAGATTAGGTTATATGCATAATATATAGAATAATGTATCCCTAGATTTTGCCACAACAAAACAAATGGGGAAAACTTTTTAAAAAAATTAACAAAAATTAAGAAGCTTCCTGGAAGCTTCCAGGCTTAGCTCAAAGGGTTATGGTATGTGGTTTGCATTCAGGAAGCCAAAGTTCAATCCCCAGCACCACCTGGTTTCCTTAGCATTGTTGGGAGTAACCATCCCACCCCACCATGAACAAAGCTAGGAGTAGCCTGTCATCACTACTGAGTGTGGCCAAACCAAAAAACTTCCCTCTGGAAGTTTAGATTAAAAAGTTAGATTGGTAGAGACTCCCAATCACTGGTTTTCAAAAGATACTCAGAGGTAAAAAAAGAATTCTCTTGGTATATATACCCAATAGAATACCATTCAGCTCTAAGATAAGTGAAATCTTTCCATTTATTGTCCCATGGATGGAATTGGGGGGTTATCTTACTTAGCGATGTGAGTTAGAAGAAGGATAAATATAGAATGATCTCTCCTAATATGGAATATAAAAAAACAGAGTCAGGGAATAAACAATGCCAATGACAGCAGATCCTGAGAATCAGCCTACAGGCTGCATTTGCTGTTGTGTTAGGGGATACAGAGGACCTAGAGACAGTGGAAGTGGGAAGCCGGCACTCTGGTGGGTGGGTGTGGTGTAGCAATGCTCTGCTCCTGAAACATTACTATGAATAATATTGTAAATCACAGTACCTATACCTAAACAGAAACAATTAAATGGTTAAAGTCGATTATTCACAACCAATACCATTTTTTGAAGGAAGGAGTGTCATGCAAACTAAAAGCAAACTTATTATCGGTAAAATAGATAACAGGGTGTATAACTTCAAACTGCCATTGGACAATAATGAGCACCCTAAAATTCAAATATCTTTGGCCTGTCATACATGAATTTCTATGAAGGGAAGAGGTTTTTAAATAATATTATCAAAGACACAAGCAGTATTTGGGAGAATCTGCGGGTGCTAGCTGGAGGTACATTAAAGACTCTAACTCAGTGAGTCCCTAACAGGGAGAAGGAGCCAAAAGCCATCAACAGTGGTGAGAAAAATAGCAATAAAAAGATCATCTTTTTGGCAAGCCTAAATAAGAAATGAGCATAACAACAATAACAAAACACCAGCGGGGGGGAAATTAGGGGGAGGAATTGAAATGCCAAGTAAATAGGTGGCAGGCAGGAGAAGGTGGGGGAGGAAGCCTGAGTTGATGGAAGCGAACACCACTGACTGACTTTAAACTTTGCAAAGCTTAGTAAGATTCTCAAAAGTGGTCGTTTAGAGATAATCGCTAAAATATATGCAATGCCTAGCTTTTTAAAGTGGAAAAGGCGGAAGAAAAAAAAACCCTTATCCAGAGATGGATATGGGAAGGAATGGGAGTGAAGATAGACGGTTGGTAACTACACCACCTCCGCTTCACTGATGACATCCTTCTAATAACACCAAACATTGGCCAAATGGCACAAATGCTGGCCGACTTCGACGGCGGGTGTGGAAAGGTCAGAACTGCAGCTGAATCTCACCAAAACAATGCTCATGAAAAACGAACTAGTCCCTGACGTTCCATTTGCTCTCAACGAAACAAACATCTCCGAATGCAGCAGCTAATGTGTACCTGGGTCAAGAACTCAACATGAGGAACGACTTGGCACCAGAACTGCACAGGAGGAAGAGAGCAGCGTGGAGCGCTTTCAAGAGCATCAAAGAAGTGGTTAAGAGGTCAAAGAACCTGCGGCTCCGGGCACATCTTTTTTTAAAAAAAATTTTTTTTAATTTTATTGAATCACCGTGAGATAGTTACAAGGTTTCATGTTTAGGTTACAATCTCACAATGATCAAACACCCATCCCTCCACCAGTGCACATTCCCCACCACCAATATCCTGGGTATACCCCCCCTTGCCCACCCTCCCCCTGCCTCTAAGGCAGACAATACTCTCTCTACTTTTGGGTCAGAAAGAGAGGGACAGACATAGAGGGACTGCACTCATTCGTGGAGTGTAGGGTAGCATTACATGAGGATGACACCCAAGGACAGTAGATACATGGGCACATCTTTTTGACTCCATCGTTCTTCCAGAACTAACATATGCCTCAGGGACTTGGGCCCTACAAAAACAGGATTCGGGTATCCAAAAGAGTAATCGAAACAGCTATGCTTGGAGGTATCTCCTTCTCCTTCTTCTTCTCTTCCTCCTTCTTCTTCTCTTCCTCCTCCTTCTCCTCCTCCTCTTCCTCCTCCTCCTCTCCTCCTCCTCCTCCTCCTTCTCCTTCTCCTTCTCCTTCTCCTTCTCCTTCTCCTTCTCCTTCTCCTTCTCCTTCTTCTTCTTCTTCTTCTTCTTCTTCTTCTTCTTCTTCTTCTTCTTCTTCTTCTTCTTCTTCTTCTTCTCCTTCTTCTTCTCCTTCTTCTCCTTCTTCTCCTTCTTCTTCTCCTTCTTCTCCTTCTTCTTCTTCTTCTTCTTCTTCTTCTTCTTCTTCTTCTTCTTCTTCTTCTTCTTCTTCTTCTTCTTCTTCTTCTTCTTCTTCTTCTTCTTCTTCTTCTTCTTCTTCTTCTTCTTCTTCTTCTTCTTCTTCTTCTTCTTCTTCTTCTTCTTCTTCTTCTTCTTCTTCTTCTTCTTCTTCTTCTTCTTCTTCTTCTTCTTCTTCTTCCTCCTCCTCCTCCTCCTCCTCATGTTCCTCCTCCTCCTCCGCCTCACTTTGCACTGGAGAGATAGCACAGTGGGTAGGGCGTTTGCTTTGCATGCTGTTGACCCAGGTTCAATTCCTCTCTTCCTCTCGGAGAGTCGGGAAAGCTACTGAGAGTATCCCGCCCGCATGGCAGAGTCTGGCAAGCTACCCGTGGTATATTCGATATGCCAAAAACAGTAACAACAAGTCTCACAATGGAGACGTTACTGGTACCCGCTAAAGCAAATCGATGAGCAAAGGGATGACAGTGACAGTGACTGCTTCATGGATGGTGTTGAAGACAGGAGACCCCCAAGTGACAGACGAAACACCCCACTGCTCATACACAACAGCGGCAGTGAGCACTGTGCATGCCTCAATCCCTCCTTATCCCCAAGTCTCGCGGTGGGGGCACAGATCTGGAGAGATCTGTAGTCTGTAATGACTCTGTGTTGTAGTGATGAAACCCTGCATGTAGAAAGTCCATCTCTTAGCAGACGGCAAAGTCAGCTCTGGGTCCCCGAGTTGTTCTGTCTCATTCTGCAGAAGTTCCTTATGCAAAAGCAACCTTGAGAGGGGACTGGAATAATAATGGTAGGCAGAATGTTACCTTCTTGCTGGGCTCAAAAAGTGGTGGCAGAGTTTGGGGTACCACTGAGGAGTTCCCCCTCAGAGAGTGATCATACACCAGACAAGATGATAGGAATACACGAAAGCACATCCATCATCAGCTCAAATAGAAATAGATGAAACCTGTTTTGCAGAGGATTTCTAAGTTTTATCTAACAAACAAGACTTCAGTAAAAAACACACTGAATCTAGCTGCCATGTTGGTCATCACACTTCAGTCATTTTGTTCTTGTTGTTGGCAGAGGTCTGGCTGCAAGATTGAGTTCGTGGATGAAGTGAATGAGTGAGTAAGTGAGGGAGCGAGGGAGTAGGTAATTTGCCAGTGGTGGTGGTGAGTAACCAGTACGTTTCTTTCTTGCTTTTCTCCTTCCTCAATCTTTTCTTAAACCATTCACAATTCTCCAAGACAAATGCAGAAAGTTTGAATGAATGAGAAATGAAGAAAAGCATGCTGTGAAAATATGAGCCAAAAGCAGACAAAACAGTACCACTATGACAACGGTGGTTGGAAATGATGACTCTGGACAAGAACTGAGTGCTGAAAGGAGGTAAGGGGACATATATGATAACCTTTCAGTATCTGTATTGCAAATCATAATGCTCAAAAGAAAAGAGAGGGGTGAAGGGATGGGTGTTGGAATATTGTATAACTGAAAACCAGTCATGAACAACTTTGTAACTGTGTGTCCCAAGGTGACTCAATTTAAAAAAACAAACAAACAAACCAAACTGCTGCTTTTTAAAAAATGAGTAAATAAAATGTTTTTAATGTAACAGGACAAACATTTCACAATGATGAACTTTATTCCCTAGATGAGAGGAAACACAAGTTAGATCCCTTAGCAGGTGGTGTGAGCTGAGTGTCAGGCAAGAAGCTCAAACTGCAAATGCTATAAATTTGCAGTTTGGGATCTGCTGGGAAGTGATCCAGGAAGAAATAGATTCCAGAGAAAGTGCAGTGCTCTCTGGTGGATTCTGCAGGTGGCCCACAAAAGCATGTGAGATGCCAACCATAGCAAAACATAGGTTGTTTATATCACACGTGTGCACACGTATATACACACACAGACACACAGACACACACACAACATATCTTTATCAACATGGTAATGGACCCCAGAAGTTGGGTAGCTCAAGATCTTGGTTTTGGGGGTGAAGTTCAGGTGTCTAATGCCTACAAAGACTTGTGTATCTGCCTCTGTTCCCCAACTCTCTAACAAATTTCAGCTCTCACATGCCTCCTTGTGAGTAGATGTTCTTGGTGTGGTTCTTCCAGAAAAACATGGCCCTTGGGGAGAAGGGAGCTAAAGCCCAGAGAAATGAAGTTCCTGGTATAAGATCAGCTAGCTTGTGACCAAGTTGGAACCAAATTCAAATCACCTCACTCCTTAGAGACTATGCACCATGGACGGACCCTCTTCCCAGCTGGCCCTTTGGTCTTAGTGCATTGACCGTCACCAACGTTGACAGATGTCTATGTGTGTGCATGACTGCATGTGGATGGCGAAGTGGTTGCAGGAGGAAAGAGTTAATTTCTCTCCTGTCTCCTTCCTTCTTCATCCTTTGTCAAATCCATTCACACCTTTGCAAGACAGATGGGAAAAAGAAACTTCCAGTGGGGGATGGGCCCAAACATTTGGACTCTCTGAATTTAGGCCTTGGGGGTTGCTGTCTCCATGTGGTCACTGGAGGAGGCTCTGGGGGCCTATGTCTGGAGGCACCATGGCAGATGTCCCAGGAGGACCCCCAAGCTGAGGCGGGCCATCTCCCACCATCTTGCATGCCTAAAGGCTTCTTCACTCACCAAATCATCACGTGCTAACAAGCTGTTGGCAGTACCGGGGAGACAGACACAATCAAAAGCAACAGCAGCAAGTCTTGAATCGGGCAGCCAACTCCTCCCAGAATCTCATTAGCACCATTAGTGTGAGGGGTAGAAGAAACAAGAGCTGGACAGCTTCCACCTCTCTCTCTCTCTCTCTCTCTCTCTCTCTCTCTCTCTCTCTCTCTCTCTCTCTCTCTCTCTCTCTCTCTCTCTCTCTCTCTCTCTCTCCCTCTCTTCCTTTCTCCCCTCTCTCTGCAAGTGTGTGGAGAGGGTGGCTCAGCTCTGCCCTTACTAGTAGCCTTTCAGGTTCTGTTTATTCCTCCTCTGTTATGTGAATTTTGTACAAAAAGTATCTGCCTTGGGGATGTAGTGATACCTATCAAAACCTTAAGAGATAACACTATTGTAAATACGTGACACGAAGTTTAATAATTCAGTTTTTAAAAACGAGATTGCTAAGGAGGCAAGGTGGGGAGAGTGAGAGAACGTGCCAGCTGGCACTGATGGTAGGTTTGGAATCGGGACATTGAATGCCCAGAACTCTGTTATTAGCATTTTTGTGAATCATGGTAAGAACAATTTAAAAATAATTTTTTAAAAATGAATCCTTTAGGGCCGGAGCGATAGCACAGCGGTTGGGTGTTCACCTTTCATGCGGCCGACCCGAGTTCGATTCCTCCACCCCTCTCGGGGAGCCTGGCAAGCTACTGAGAGTATCGAGCCCGAGCGGCAGAGCCTGGCAAGCTACCCGTGTGTATTGGATATGCCAAAAACAGTAACAATAAGTCTTTCAATGAGAGACGTTACTGATGCCCACTTGAACAAATCGATGAGCAATGGGATGACAGTGACAGTGACAGTGAATCCTTTAGAGTAAAGCATGTGCTTTATTGTCTTATAGTCTCCCAGTTGACCAGTGTTGGTCAACTGGTGCTTCTTTGACTCTTGGGCTTTGAGTGAAGTTCCACAAGAAACAAAGAAGTCACCACAGACTCGTGGCTTAAGTTGCCCCACAACTTGGCCTTGTCACAGTGGCTGATGCTGACTCGAAGTCCAGGTGCTCTTCACAGATACCCCCACTCACCACACAACCCCTAGGAGGGCTTACATCATCATCCACATTGGAAAAAGACATTCTCTCCCTAGCGGGCGTTACCAGCACGCCCTCAGCCCAGATAAGATCCAGAGCTGCTGAGCACGAAACGGACCCTCTGCTTCTAAAGACTTTGATTCCAGAGGTCTTCTAACCCATTTTGGCACCCAGAGAGGCTTCTTACAGCAATGAATTGGGACTGTGAACTGAGCTAAAATATCAGAAATCCAAAAGTTTATAGAGTCTTCATTCTCAGCAATGAAAAGAAATTATTAAATGATGCCTTTTCAGTAGGCCTGATTGTTGGGGGAAATTCCAAACAATAATAGTGAGTTCTCTATAAAAATATTGAATGTATTCAAAGTATAGAGAGAATAAAGTGAAGATCATCAGCTACTTAGGTGGGGACTTGGTGGGAGGGGGGTATTTTGGAGTTTCTAGTGGTGGGACATGTGCAGTGGTGAAGGGACGGGGGTTCAATCATTATATGACTGAGACTTAAACCTGAAAGCTTTGTATTTTTTTTTCACGGTGATTCAATAAAATAAAAACTTAAAAAAAAAAAAAGACACCCTCTCCCTGAAATATCCTCAGCAATCTCCCTGTCCCCTAACCCCCTCACTTATTAACAAGCCTGTTCTCAGGTTTCGAGCGAAGTTCTTGAAGGTGGTGTATAAAGTGAGCACTAACCATGACCTCTGTCCTCTCACACAGGAAGCTAGTAAAGGAGCAGCCATATCCAGCTCCCGCATTTCCTAAGACATGTGGCCCCCATCTCTTATACCTCTGCAATAAGTAGTGCATGTAGTTCTCTATTTCAACAGAATTACTACCCCAGCATTTTTATAAATGCTCCATAAAATCAAGCCAGAGGGCAGAGATATAGTAAGAAGGAAGAGCATTTCCCTTGCCTGTGACTGCAATAGCAGCTACCTTGGTTCAAATCCCCAGAATCACTTATGGTCCCCATAGCACTGCCAGGGTTACTTCTGAGCACAGAGTCAGGAATAACCCCTGGACACTTCCCAGGTGTAGACCAATCTCTTCCACCTCCCCAAAAAATCAGACTGGAGGATTAGGGAGGGTATTCTACAGAGAGTAATGATGACACAGAGACAAGAACAAGAGGTCATATCTCCCTAGGGGCCAGACATGAGACCCCCATTGCAGCTAGATTCCGGGGCCCTCCCTCAGTCGGTCATATGTACCGTGGGTGGACTATCCATCTAGGAGATCAGGAGAAGCACTTCAGGCTTACAATGACCTTGGAGAGCTAAGTTCTGGGAAATGGCCATAGCCCCATTGCAATGATAATGAACCACAATGTCTTTTGTTACCATGACTTCCCAGAAATGCCCAATGTGGCCATTTCAGGTCTTGAATGACATCACCAGGACATCTGGAGCTCTTCTCGCTCTCACTTCTGACTCTGACTCTTACTTCTGACTCTGACCCCTACTTCTGACTCTGACCTCTACTTCTGACTCTAACCCTACTTCTGACTCAGACTCTGACTCTGATTCTCACTCTCTTTGTGCTCTTTCTTTTCCCTGCTTCTGGCTCTGATGACTGATTCTGCTCTTACAGTCTTAGTTTATATAGAAATCACACAGGGTGGTGACACATAGATGGGTTGAACACTAACAAATCAACAAAGAGAGGTAAGGACACTCCCCCAGGAGACAAACTCAAAGATAAAATCTCATCTAAAGAAATTACTCCAGATTACTTGGAGATCTGCTTAAGGGCAGGATCTCATTCAGGGTGTGTCACTTTCTTCTTTCCTCAGCTAGTAATCCATTTAAATAGTTGTAGTAAATCTACTTCTAATATTTCTAGCAATGTCGTTCTGTATGAACACAGTAAGAGACATATCAAACTTAAAGTTTGGTTCTTCCTGAGGACATCTCACTATATATTCCAGACCACAGTCCTCAGGTCAGGTTAGTCTTCCTAACCCGAGCAGGGTCCTAGTCTTGTCATTACGTTTGGATCATGACAGTATTTGTCTATGACCATGCTTTCAACATATAGTTGAGTATTGTGGCACTTTGGCCTGGCCCATTTCGATGCCAGGGTAGCTCACAGCTTGCCCTGGGTCCATTCTGTCCCTCATTGGGACCCTGCTTTGAGGTGTTAGGAACTAAGGGCAACTGAGTTGAGAAAGCAGATGCCCAGAAGTAAATATTATTTGGAGTCAATTAACTCCCAAGTTACAAGAGCATAATATTAATTGTCTTCCTGTGTCCATACAGAAAGGACATTGCCTTAAGGTAAACTAAGTTCCCTGCATCAAGGCTGAACAAACAAACCCAATGTTATCCTATATCCCATCTTTGTTTCAACTTCCCCAACTCTGTCTCTTTGGTAGCCTGAGTATGCTCAGACATAAGCCATTCAGGTTTGCTTTAGGAGGAAGATTCCAGGAAAGCTCAACTCGAGGCTGGGGGGTAGACTTGGGAAACATTGTTGAGTTTCAGCATGGTCTCTTGAGCACCCAATAGGCAAAGAGCCCAAACTTTCTCCACTTCCTCTCTCTCCATCCCAACCCTGCCAGCTCCTCTGAGCTGCTGGCACTTGGCCTTCTTCTCTTCCTGTTTCCCATAGGACGGAGGAGTGGAAGCCTCTGTTGTGTCACAAATGGCTTTTCTTATCCGGGTTTGCGTTTGCCTTCTGTCTTCTTACAGCCACAGCTTGGCCCTCTCCTCCCTGGTTTGTGGCATCAGAGTGATCAAGGCTCAATCCAGAGAGCTTCCTCCTGTGCTTCTGTAGGAATATAAGTTCCACTGGGGCAGTGGGAGACTGCTCAGGAGTTCCAAGACGAGGATGTGTGATGTGGCTCTGGTCCCCACTAGGCTTGACTTTGTGGGGTTCCAACTTCTCCATCCCCTTGGCCATCGAATGGGAAAATGGTAGGCCCTGCCCCGGGGGAGAGGGAGGTCATTATTGGGATCAACTGAAATAATGGGAAGAATAATGGGGAATCATTGTTAACGAGGACACACACAGTGTGGGTCAGGCACAACACATTACTCAGGGGGAGGAGACAGGCCTGCTGACACATGGAGGAGCCAGACTTGTATGACATGAAAGCGACACCCAGGCACTCAGTCCCTTCCCTCTGCCCCCCTCCAATACTCCCATCCCCCCAAGCAAATGGATAACACCATGTCGCCTCCACCAGGGGACAGATGTCTTCCCATGAAAGAGCCAGCTCTCCTGGTAGCCAGGGACCAGGCCACACTGAGAAGCACAATTGAATTTCCCTTCCATCTGACAGTTCAGGATGGGCTGTTCCTTTCCAAAGCAGAGCGATTCTGGAAGGTCGTTGGGAACAGTGAATTGTGATTATGCTGGCACATTTTTAATTCTGTCTCATTACAGCTGCTGTTAAGGCTGCATTATAATAATTGCTTTAGTTCTGCTTTGGTATTTTTGGGCTCCTTTAATGTAGCAGTAATCTATGTGTATATGACGCGACGACAGAGCCAAAGAGCAGGGCAGCCTTATTAGACCAGCAAAGCGAGGGCAGGTGGAGGGGATGAGACAGACCAGCAGGCAGAGGGAGGAGCCAGGGTCGGGGCGGGGGGGGGGGGGGGGGGGACCAGGGACAGCAGGGGGTGGGGGGCTGCCGAGCCTGGCCCCAGGCCCAACTCACACTCAAGCTGTGACTCTGAGCAAGTTGCAGCTGCCCGTCTTGGTTCCCCGTCCATTATCTGAGTTGCAAAGTCGATCTTGGAGCTGCTGCAATGTGCTCTGGAGAGAAGCCATCGCTGGCGGGGAGCCCTGGGGATGAATGCAGGCGGGGCTGGGGCCAGCCTGGGGCAGGAGGAGAGCGCCCTGGCAGCCCCCCAGGACAAGAATTGCATGACCTCTAGCCCTAGGACACAGCCCGAGAGGTGGAAACTCAGGCAGTGCCCCACCCCGGGGCCCCTCTGCTTCCTTGTCCATTGCTCCCTGCCCTCTGCTTTGTTCCTTTTGGTTAAGATTTGCTCACTTTGAGCCAGCCCCTGCCCTTTATAGGTGAGAACTGGGCCGTCTGAGGGTGGGTGGCTTCCTGAAATAAACTCCAGAACCCCCCCATCAAAAGGCAGGGGTGCCCAGAGCCCTCCTGGACCAGATCACTGTGTAGCCCCGGCATGCTGAGCCACACCAATGCACCATCTTCACCATCGTGGCAGAGATTCAGTGAGGCATCAGCCCCGTCTTAAATCAGAGTGGGGTGGGGAAGGCCAAGTCCTTTGCCAAGTGGTTAGAGAGAGGGAGCACTAGCGTCAGGATGCAGACCCAGGAAGGAGCCACGTTGGAATACTACTCTTTTTTTTTTTTGCTTTTTGGGTCACACCCGGCGATGCCCAGGGGTTACTCCTGGCTCTGCACTCAGGAATTACTCTTGGCGGTGCTCAGGGGACCATATGTGATGCCAGGGATCGAACCCGGGTCGGCCGCGTGCAAAGCAAATGCCTTACCTGCTGTGCTATCGCTCCGGCCCCTGGAATACTACTCTTGAGGGTCTCTGAACCTCTGCAAGCACCTTGAGGACCCCATGGAGTGAGGCGGAAGGGGGTTAGTGTCACTCTGAGAATCACCACAGGCAGAGGTGACCACCTGAACAAAATGCGTCCTTCAGTTTATCAGTGTCCCCCCGATCCCCACCCCAACACACACACACACACACACACACACACACACACACACACACACACACACACAGAGTCTGGATACCCTCACATCTGTGGGCACCACAGAGGCAGAATAAGAGAGAAGTGGCAAGGTCCTATTCTTCGCCCACCTTCCCGGAAGGCCTCCTGTGGGTCCTCTTCCCAGTTTTGAAAGACTTCTACCTGAGAAGGGTTTTGGGGTCCTTCACTCCTGGGGGCAAGAAACTTCATGGTGTGTGACCAAACCACAGCCTGTGGTAGCTCAACCTCTAGAGACTTGGACCCCTCTCTCTATTCCTCAGGGACCTCAGAGACAATGCCCCTTACCCCCACCCCACAGGCTCCCTCTTACAGAATTTCCGTCCACGTATTCCCATATCCCACATTCCCTACAGCCTTGTCCAAAGCAGGCAGGCGCAGGGACAGCCCCTGCCACATACAGGCAGCCTGCTTCCCTTCCTGCTCAAGGGTTTCCCCATATTTGGGATCCAAGTTCCCACCAGTTAGTCCTAGTTGACATCCTGAGATGAATCTGTTGTTTCTGTATGTGGGAGCATGGGGAATGGACGGAAGGCAGCTACCAACTCCTCCTGGGGCTTCTCTTCAGGCCCAGCACCTTAGGTGCTCACACCCTGGTCCTTCTATTGGGATATTCCTCAACGGGAAAGACAGATGAAAGACCTCTGATGGTCTCCAGCACAACTAAGGGCCCCGTTAAATATTTTTATTTTTTTTTTGCTTTTTGGGTCACACCCAGCGATGCTCAGGGGTCAATCCTGGCTCTGCACTCAGAAATTACCCCTGGCCATGCTCAGGGGACCATATGGGATGCCGGGAATCGAACCCGGGTCGGCTGCATGCAAGGCAAACGCCCTACCCACAGTGCTTTCACTCCAGCCCTAGGGCCCCGTTAAATATATCTTCTTCTCCTACCCATGATATTCTAGCAAAAACTGGAGGCTGGGGGAGCATTACCTCTTGTGCTGAGAGTGGTGGAAAATCAAGAAAATACAGTGTGATCTCTGATCAGTTACAGCGCTCTTCCTAACAGTGTGACTAAAGGCACTAACGTAGCATTAAACTCTGCTAAGGACTAACTCCAGGCAAGGGGATGTTTCCTTGTGGTAGAAGTGTCCTTATAGACGCACTGATGTCTCTCTGCGACAGTGTCCTCTCGGAATCGTCAGAGCAGTGGCACTTGCTGCCCACCAAGCTAACTCCACTCCATTCCTCTCTTTCCCTCCACACCCTGGGGGTTATCCTGTTCTCTCAGTGTCTTTTGTTCCTGTTGCCCATTTTCCTTCATTAGCCTATCCTGGAACCCTCTTCAACCCTCCCTTCCCTCCTTCCCACAAGAGTATGACATTCCCCCCCCCCTTAAAAATTGTCCTTAATTAGTTAACAAAATTTCCCTCCACGACACAGGCTGCTCTCCCCCAGAAAAACCAGTGACAGATATGAACACCATTTGGTCTAATTAGTTCTGATATTTCACACAACATATTTATGAGGCTTTTTGGCGGGAGGGGGGAAGGCAGGGAAAATGCTTCTATTAAAAGAACAGCAGGGAGGCTTGGAGGAGGGGAAGGGCAGAGTTGAGGGTCTTCTTTTGTCCCCGAAAACAGAGCCTTTGTCAAATCACTATGGCCTGGCCTGGGGAACTTTGTTCTTTGTTTTGCTTAGGGGTGGTGGTGCTGTGGATCAAACCCTTAGTCTCATGTTTGTGAGGTAAATGCTTTCCCACTGAGCCACCAATGAGAATGGCTAATGGCTAAATCTACTCTCCCTCCTTCCCTCCCTCTCCCCCCCTCCTTCTTTCTATCTCTTCCTTTTCTTTGTTTCTCTCCTTTCTCCCCTTCCTTCCTTCCTTCCTTCCTTGCTTCCTTCCCTCTCTTTCTTTCTTTCTTTCTTTCTTTCTTTCTTTCTTTCTTTCTTTCTTTCTTTCTTTCTTTCTTTCTTTCTTTCTTTCTTTCTTTCTTTCTTTCTTTCTTTCTTTCTTCCTCTCTCTTTCTTTCTCTTTCTTTCTTTCTTTCTTTCTTTCTTTCTTTCTTTCTTTCTTTCTTTCTTTCTTTCTTTCTTTCTTTCTTTCTTTCTTTCTTTCTTTCTTTCTTTCTTTCTTTCTTTCTTTCTTTCTTTCTTTCTTTCTTTCTTCTTCCTTTGTTCCATGTAACTTTTTTGCATCTCCATTCTCCTCACACCTCCATCTGCCTGCATTGAGCCTCCCTGTGAATGAGACCCACAAGCTGTCTTAAGCCTCAAAGTCTTTGTGAACTTGCTGATGGATGTCTGGCTCTCCTTTGACAACGGAAATATAGGCAAAGAGGGGTTACCTAGTCATGGGCACAGTGGGAGTCGGGAACCCTGTTCTCTTCCATCCTACCCTTGGCTTGTTCTATAGTGTTGGATACTATTACACTCTGCAAGATCTTCTTGTAATCAAAGGCTTTGTTTTAGGTGAGAGAAGAGGGAACAAGCGTTAAGCACTTATCTTGAATCACCGTGAGATTTAGTTACAACGCTTTCATGACTGAGTTTCACTCATACAATGATCGATAAAAAGAATGAAATAAAATAAAATAATTTTTAAATTAAAAAAAACTTATCTTGAAATGCTAGAATAGATCATTTCTCCAAGTTGTGGAATATCGACAATTACAGTGAGTAAATTCGGAGAGACTCTTGACATAGAAAATCAATCCTAGACTCTTCTGTCATATTCACTGTCATCTGCTGACAGCCTGCAAGTTTAAGAGATACGCTCCAGTCAGAAGGACGGAATGCACAGGTGTCTCCTGGCTGTAGTCTCGTGGCCCATACCACACTCTGGAGCTGAGACTAGAACATATTTTGAAGTGCACAGCACCCAGTGCAAGTGTGAATGCTCCATCCAAGTTGTTGGGAGCAGAAAAAGGGCAGACTTCTGACTGTTTGGTTAAAGAAGGCCCAGGAAGGGAGTTTCAGGACTTTGTTTTGTGACCTCAGGCAATTTATTCAGCTTCCCAGACTCATTCACTCTTTAAAAACAGGGAGTTAAAACTCTCAAAGCTTCATTGTGTCGCAGATCTGATTTCAGGTTCTTGTAGACAGACCAACGGGACAACAGTGCTAGAGTGCTACATGCACTATGTATTAAGTGTGGTGTTTCACAGTTAAAATACAACATAAGTATCATGAAATAAAAAACATAAGATGTGGTAATAAGGTAATATTGGCTTAAACAAAATAAACAGAATTTCTTACCACTCTTTTAGGCCTAGTCAAGCTAATTAGGGCTGGAGCAATAGCACAGCGGGTAGGGTGTTTGCCTTGCACGCTGCCGACCTGGGTTTGATTCCTCCGTCCCTCTTTGAGAGCCCCGCAAGCTACTGAGAGTATCTGGCCTGCACGGCAGAGCCTGGCAAGCTACCCGTGGTGTATTTCATATGCCAAAAACAGTAACAAGTCTCACAATGGAGATGTTACTGGTGCTCGCTGGATGACAGTGACAGTGACAGTAAACAGCAAGTAAGAACAGCCTTCTGGCCATCGGTTGTCTTCAGCATTGTCCTTCTTTCCTTGCCTACCAAGGAACAGCTCCATGGACCGACTCTTTCGTACAATCTTCGGCAGCACCAGTAAGGCATTCAACAGAATTCCAACAGCAACCTTCACGTCTGAGAAAGCAAGCCCAGTGACTTAACTCAGCTACACAGTGATCTGAGATAAAAGTGGTAGGGGCAGGTCTCTGTGTTCATTTGCGATTGCCAGGTGCTTCAATATTTTCAAGAATGGAAATATTGGGGAGTGTGGTATGGGCCACGAGACTACAGCCAGGAGACACCTGTGCATTCCGTCCTTCTGACTGAATAACACAGCGGGTAGGGCGTTTGCCTGGCATGCGGCCAACCCGGGTTCGATTCCCAGCATCCCATATCGTGCCCTGCGCACCACCAGGAGGAATTCCTGAGTGCATGAGCCAGGAGTAACCCCTGTGCATCACCAGGTGTGACCCCAAAAACAAAAACAAACAAACAAACAAAAAGAATGAAAATATTGAATAATAGAGATGCTCAGACTCAGAGTTGGAAAATAGAAAGTTTATTGGAAAGCACAAGAGAGAAGAAAAGTGATGTCGGTGGGCCCCACGGGTGACTTTCGTGAAGCGAGGAGGAGAAAGACGGTCACTTTCTCTCCCACCGCCTCAAACACCCGGGACCCACGGTAACTGGGTTCTTGTCTCGCTCGCGGAAAAGAATTTCAGGAGTAGACAAGCAGTGAAGTAAAAGATTTTATTCAGAGATTTCTAAGAGAGGGAGGAAGGGATAAGTGGAAAAGAAAAACCAGTAGGAGTAACGCGCTCAAGAGAGAACGCGGGCTTCTCCAAGGGTGGAGGAAGCCTCGAATGGGCTATTGGGCTGGTTTTTATAGGGTTTCTCCAACCTGCCCTCACGTGGGGGCTTCTTTCCAGGTGAAAGTCCGTTACCAGGGAGGCTGGGTCCTCTTTAGGCTGGATCACATTTTAATCAGATTAAGGGAGAGGTTGACAGAATTGAGGAACTTCATGGGGAGGGGTCCAACCTCCTCAGGGTCTGCTGAAGGTCTTATCAGGTCTGTTTTCTGTATCCACAAGGTGGGTCAGTCTCAGGATTCTCCCTCCTAGAGGCTTTGTTAATCTGTTTCATTGCCAAGGGCCTTTCCCTATCTACCTACCTACATCAAAAGGAGCTCCCAAAGTGGGGAGGAACTAAGTTAACTATGGCTCTTTTTGTGAGATTTTTTTATAGAAAAACCGAGTCTTTGTGTTATAGAGAATGCAAGGGTGGTCAGGCTGGTTTGTCTTTCTGGTCACCTGCTGTGGGTATTGTTCATTGTCTTAATTTTGTGACTCCTAGTTTTGGGATGGGACAGAAGAATATGGTCCTGGGGAACTCCAGGAATGTTAAAGATAGGGCCTTGGGGATGAGGTGTGGTTGGTTGTAGGGGAGAAATGAAATTGCTGGCAAGGGGAAACTGAGGCTTTCTCCTTCAGTATTCCATATTCCTATCCTTAGCTATTTCTGCTGTGATTGGTCACACTATATACTGTAAGTGAGATTTTTAAAAATAAATTTTATTGGATCACCGTGAGATACAGTTACACACTTTCATGATTTTGTTTCAGTCATACAGTGCTCAAGCACCCATCCCTCCACCAGTGCACATTTTCCACCACCATTGTTCCCAGTGTCCCTCCGGCCACCCCCAAGCCATTCCACTCCCTGCCTCTGTGACAGGTACAATCCTTCATACTCTCTCTCTAATTTGGGGCATTATGATTGTATTGCAATACAGAGTGATCCCTCCAATCATCCTTTACTTAGTGGTCCCTTCTTCATCCCAACTGCCTTTTCCCCCAACACATGGGGCGAGCTTACAAACCATGGCGTGTTCCTCCTGGCCCTTATCTCTACTGGTAAATGAGATTTTGTGGGACTGACTAAACAGATTGCATATGGCCTCTGCAGACGAGGATTTATAAGACCACCAATCAGATCACTTACATAAATACGGACCAATCAGAGCTCTTCATTGTCTGGCTGCTTCCTCCCCATTTGTCTTTGGCTTCTTCATGACTGAGGCTGGTATTCCTGTTTCCTTTCTGCATTGCCTAGAATGTTTGCTTTCAGATGGATTTCTATATCTCTAGGGTGATGCTCCTGCTTCTAGAACATCACTGCTTCCAGAATATCCCTGGCAATATGCCTCCAACAGAACAGTCTCTCCCAACTCATTTCCTCCAACGTTGTTATCCTCAGATCTGGTTTCAGACAGAGAAGGAGATAGAACCCTTGGCTCACTGTCTGAAAGGAAGTCCATCCTCCTGCCTTCTGGGTTGGGGACCTTTCCCTCCAAGCTCCCTCTGTTCTGCCTTCCTCTTGGGTCTTCTGTACTCTCTCTCCTTGACCTCCTATCATCTGTCCTTTCTCTCTATGATAAGGGATGCATTCTACTTCTGAGCCCAACCTGTTGAGCCTCTGGCTAGTTCCTCTTCAAGGGCTAGCTTCAGACTCTGACACCATTCTCCACCTTCTCCTCTGCTCAGAATGTTCACCCGATACAACTGTCACTCACCCCCAGAAGTATGGTCACAACATTTTCACCTTGACGCTTAGCTCCACTTCTAGCTTATGGCAGGCCCTGGAAGACTGGATCAGTCCCCCACCTCTTGCGACCATGAGCCTGGCCTTTGGCCTCTGCCCAGAGCTAGGGCTCTGGACTACAAGCTGCCTCCTTCTCCCGCAGTAGACCCCTTAGCCCCTCCAGCCTGGGTATGCCCCTGCCCTGGCTGTCATCAGCCCTGAGTTGCCCCCTCTTTCCTGGAAGGAGCCCCTCATCTACTGTGCAATCAAGGCCATGCCATCGGTGACATGTTCAGCTGTCACTGCTATATCCCATGAGACCTTTAACTGTCACTCAACTCCTGAGCTAGACTTGCTATTCGCAGTCCTATTTGGCACTTTATTTATTGTCACTAATACTCTGTCAGAAAAATATTGATGTCCCCTTAAATATGTGACTTTAACAGGCTTTCTCTAGGGAATTTTCTGTATTTAGGGACACATTCTTCCTTGAGGAATACCACCCTAATTTTATCTTGCAATTGAATAAGAAAATAAGAGATGTGCTGTGAGAACTTGTTCCACGGGCACTCTCTAAGGTGCGGAGTATACTGACACACAGTGGGGCAGTTGCTGAGAGGGATGAAGGTGGGTGCCAGTGTATGGTTGGGGTGTTCCTGCCCTCACTCCTACTTTGACTTAGAGAGAAATCATTTTTAGTGCAGGAATATTGACTTATTACATTGTACAGGTTTTAAGTGTATGGATTTTTAAATCAATGTTGCGATATAAAAAATTATATCTGCCACCAGAAGTCTCACTTCACCTTCATCACCATATGATTGACCCCTATTGCCTGGTCTCCTTCTCCCCTCTCTTCTCATAGCAAATATTTTGTCCTTATAATCTGCTTTTTTTTCTTTTTGGGTCACACCCGGTGATGCTCAGGGATTACTCCTGACTTTGCACTCAGGAACTACTCCTGGTGGGGCTTGGGGGACCATATGGGATGCTGGGAATCGAACCCAGGTGGGCCGCGTGCAAGGCAAACGCCCTACCCGCTGTACTATCGCTTCAGCCCCTAATCTGAGTTTTTGTTTTGATGTTCTCACACACTTATTTTGTTTCTTTGTTCCATAGGGGTTATCATATGGTATTTGTTTTTCTCCATCTGACTTATTTCTCTAATCATTCTATCCTCTTGGTATCCATATTGTTACAAATGTCAGGTTTTTATCTTTTGTACGGCTTAATAGTACTCCATTTTATATGCACATACATACTTTTTTTGGGTACATAATGCTTATGTAAAATCACATCTTTTTATCCATTGGTCACTGGGAGGACACTTGAGTTGGTCATTGTGAATAATTCTGCTATAAACATAGAAGCATGTATATCTTTTAAGGTTTGTAACTTTTTCTTTTTTACTCAGGTAAAAACCCAGAAGGAATAAATGGATCACATGGAGTTTTTATTTTTAATACTTGAGGAATTTCCATCATGTTTTACATAATGACCCTTCTAATTTTCAGTCTCCCCGGCAGAGCATACGGGTTCGCTTCTCTCCAAGTCCTCTCCCACTCTTGTTCCTCATCTTTTGGATAACGGCCATTTTCACAGATGTGGGGTGATATCGCATTGTTGTTTTGATTTTAATTTTCCTGATAATAAGAGATAATGAACATCTTTTCATGTGCCTTTTTGCCATCTGTATGTCTTCTTTGGAGATGTGCCTGTTCCGATCCTCTGCCCAATTTTTAGTCAGGTTGTTTATTTTTTGATTGTTGGGTTTTAGGAGTTCTTTGTGAATTTTTAACCCCATGTTTGTTATGTTTTTCCCTTGCAGTATATTGACTTTTTATAAATTCTTTCTTTTGCTGTATAGATGCTTTTTAGCTTGGTACAGTCCCACTGATTTGTTTTTGCCTTTGTTTCCCTTGGAGTGGAGTGGAGACATATTTTTACAAAGGCTTCAATAAAGAAAATGTTGGAAAGCTTGTCACATATGTCTTCTTCTATGTATTTCATGGTTTTTGGTCTTCAAATCTTTACTCCATTAAACAAATTTCTATGAATGATTTAAGATAGGAGTACAGTTTCATTTTTTGCCTATTGTTTAGATTTACCAATCCATTTATTGAGAGACTTTCCTTATTCAATTTTATGCTCTGCTCTTAGCTCATTGTGTCAAAAATTAATTATCTATAGATGAGTAGATTTTTCTACTTTTCAATTTCATTCTATTGATCTGTGTTTCTGGTTTTATTACTATAGCATACTGTTTTGAGACCTATCACTTTGAAGTATAATTTTAAATCAAGCAATGTGATAACTCAATTCACCTCCCTCAGGATAGTTATTTGTATATTCAAGTTCTCCTGTAGATCCAAATAAATTTCAAGAATTCTTTTCTTTTTATTTTTTACTCATTGAAATCTTTTCTTTAACATAGAAGCAATCTATAGAAACAAACTGATTTCCCTTAAATAATTGAATTTAATATTTTTCATCATCATCATCATTATCCCAGTGATTGTTGATTCTCTTGAGTGCTCTCAGTAACCTCTCCATTCATCCAAGCCCTGAGATTTTATTTATTTATTTATTTTACCATTTTATTTATTATTTTTAAAATTTTTATTAGTGAATCACTGTGAGGAAAAGTTACAAACTTATGAACGTTCATGTTTGCATTTCGTTTACATCCCTCCATCAGTGCCCATTCTCCTCCACCAATGTTCCCAGTATCCCTCCCACCACCCCCACCCCAGCCTCCACCACCCCACCCTGCCTCTGTGGCAGAGCACTTCCTTTTGTTCTCTCTCCTATTGGCTGTTGTAGTTTGCAATAGAGGTATTGAGTGGCCATCATGTTTTGTCTATAGTCTGCTTTCGGTACTCAGCTTTCACCCAAGTGGGTCCTTCCAACATTCTCTACTACGTGTTCCCTTCTCTATCTCTGCTGCCTTTCCCCCCAGCATGTGAGGCCAGTTTCCAAGCTGTGGGGCAGACATCCTGGTTCTTATCTCTACTACTCTTGGGTGTTAGTGTCCCATTCTGCCACTTTATATTTCACATATGAGTGCAATCTTTCTATGTCTGTCTCTTTCTTTCTGACTCATTTCACTCAACATGATACTTTCCATGTTGATCCACTTATATGCAAATTTCATGACTTCATCTTTTCTAACAGCTACATAGTTTTCCATTGTGTAGATGTACCAAAGTTTCTTTAACCATTCATCTGTTTTGGGGCACTCTTTTTTTTTTCCAGATTTTGACTATTGTAAACAGTGCTGCAATGAACATAAAAATGCAGATGTCATCTCTACTATACCTTTTTGCCTCTCTGGGATATATTTCCAGGAGTGGTATTGCTGGGTCAAATGGGAGTCAAGAATTCTTATTCTAGTTCTGTGAGGAGTGCCACAGTTTTGATAGGTTTGTATCAAAACTGTGCTTTGCTTCAGGCAAAATGTACATTTAAACAATGTTAATTCTTCCAGTCTAGGAACATGGAATATCATTTCATTTTTTTTTGTGATAGTCTTTCAATCTCAGTAGTGTCTTATAGTTTTCCTTGAACATGCTTTTAATCCTACTTGGTTAAATTTGTTGAGCATTTGGTTACTTTTGAAGCAATTTTAAATAGAATTATTTTCCGAACTTCTTTCTGATATCTGATTGACTGCATGCAGAAATGCAACCAGTTGTGTATATTGATAGGGTAAACTGCTGTTTCACTGTATCTGTTTAGTATTTCTAATAGATCTTTCATGGAGTCTAGTGGGTTCTCTATGGATAAAAATATATCATCTGCAAGTAATTAGTTTTACTATTTCCTTTTCTATTTGGATGCCCTTTATTTCTTTTGCTTGTCTCTGTGTAGATTTGCAATACTCTGCTAAAGAATAGCAGCGGTGGTGGTGAGCATCCTTATCTTGTTCTTGACCTTATAGGTCAAACTTTCTGTTTTTTTTTAATACAACCTTTATATGAGGTGATTGAAAAATATACTTCATGTGATTTCAATCTTCATAAATTTATTGAGAACTTGTCTTGTGTACCAACACATGCCCTATCATTGAAAACATTTCATGCACACCTGAGAAAAAAGGCATATTCTACTGCTTCGGCTTGAATGTTCTGTATATGTTCATTGCGTCTGACTGGTCTAATAAGGTCTTTTTAACCCTTTGTGAACTTTTAAGTCTGAAATCACTACATGTTGATGAGTTGGAGTATTTAAGTGCCCTGCTATCATTGTGTTGTTGTCTTCTTCTTCCTTTAGGTCTGTTTATACTGGCTTTTATATATAATTTTTCCTATTAAAGCTTATTAGATCTTCTTATGGTCCTGACCTCATTTTTTCATTTATTTGTTTTTCTTCTCTTCAACTCTCCCCCCTCTCCCCCCTGATTTTTTTATCATGGATATAAAGCTTTGTCTCACAACTTCTTTTGCCCATTTTATTAAGCCTATTTTATTTGTTAAGTATAACGATTCCTGCTTTTATCCTTTTCTTTGCTGTTCATCTGATGTATCTTTTTACATCCCTTTACTATGAATCTATGTTTGTCTTTAGAACTGATAAATTTCCAGCTTGTGGCATACAGTTGCATTCTACTTTATAATCCATCTGGACACTCTAACTTTGGCTTGGTGATCTCAATCCATTTACATTTAGATTGATTATTAGTATATGAGGTCTTTTGACTGTCACTTGATCTTTTTTTCCTGCTATTGCTCTATCTTTCTTATTTTGTTTTCCTTGAGTTTTGATCTGTCATTTCAATTTGATGGGTTTCTCTGTTTTTCTGTTCTTTTAAAATAATTTTTTTCTGCTGATACCATTGTGTCTTCACTTGACTAAACAGCTTCCATGCCTTCCCTGCAACCCACTCTTTCCTTGAATATTTTGCTGTCATAAATTATCCAATTTTTTACTATGAGATAATTAGCAGAGTAAGGGTGATCTATAATTATTTTTGATGTTTTTTCCTATTAATCTTCAGTCTATGGCTTAGTATTTAATACCTGTGCTGACATACAGTTACAATGTTCTGATTCTATTTATATCCCTACTCAACACTTTTTGAACAGAGAACTTTTCTATCTTTTGTATCAGGGCTTTGTTTTCTTGTTTCTTACCAGACACTTTCATTTCATTTAACACTTCTATAGCACTTACCACATGCTGGGCATT
This sequence comes from Sorex araneus, assembly GCF_027595985.1. NCBI lineage: Eukaryota > Metazoa > Chordata > Mammalia > Eulipotyphla > Soricidae > Sorex > Sorex araneus. Next base: position 430,256,976 of record NC_073302.1, read on the forward strand.
GTTCTAAACTATCAAATTCTTAGCCTTACATAGTGAATGCTGCCATTCTTTCCATTTTACAGATGGAAAAGCTGAGACAAAGAGTAGGGATTAAAACTCAGGTCACGTGTGCCAGAGTCTCTATACCTGCCCCAACCTGCTCCCAAACGTGGATTGAAATAGAGGGGATTCTGTTTCTAGATTTACTCCACTTATTCTTAGACTCACATTATTGGAAGATTCTTGCCTCTGTCTCATTCCATGGGACACTGCATCTTTCCAGGACTGGACATGCAACATCTTGGCTACCTGATGTGTGACATTCATTTCCTCCACCTGGAAGGATGAGTTTAGCGGCAGAGTCAATTTTAACTAATGTAGCATTTGATTTGTCCTTAGATGAACTTATAAACAAACCAGCATGGCGCCCAGTCACTTGGCTGTCATGCATGGCTTCCAGTCGAGATGAAAACCTTCACTCTCTGCTCTATAACATGCCCTTGCTCACTCATAAGGCTGCGTATGGTTCTGAGAGCCAGGCAGGGATCACGACAGTCCCATGCGCATTTTGACATCTGGTGCCATTACTGTCCTCTTCCTTCAGATACTGGAAGTGGTGTATAATATACCAGCTCCCGTGGTTTGTGTCCTTATTTCTCTATTTTTTGATGTCAGGGGACTATGTAATGCAATAAAAAGAGAGTGACATAGCAAAGAGGAAGCCAATGTTCTAGCAAGTGCCCAGAGTCCCACCCTTGACTTTGTGACAAAGATGCAGTGGGTTATACCTTATGTGGTCTGGGAAAAAAATGAGTGCTTGTGACTTATAGCTCTTTCATACTTGCAGAACTGGGTGTGGAACAGCAGCAAGACATGGAGATGAGGGCTGAGGCTGAGAGGAACAGGGTTCCAGTCCATTTTCATCAACAGAATAGCAAAGGTCAGACATTCTCTTGGACTTCTGCTCTAGAACCTGAGCATTGTCATGAGACAGGGTCAGACATACTCTAGGAAGACCAGGAAGGTATCCCAGATTTGGAATCACACTGTTTGTAGCTTCTCAATTTGTCAAAGCAAGAGACCCTACTCAGGCCAGGGGACAGGTATGGGCAAACAAGGAAACTTGGATGTGGCGTTTCCAAGTGGCTCTCTCTGATGCTCAGTAGTTGTGACTCTTGATGAAGAGCATCTATTCAAATTACATTGTCACACTTTCCTCCTGTCATGCTCTACTACCTCCCCTCTCCACCTCATCCGCAGTTCTCATGGTTCTTAGTTCTTTCTCCAGCCCCAAGAGTGGTTTGGTCGAGGTTTAAAGCATAGAAGGGGAAGGGCCCGGTGGATGTCAAGGACAATAGGACTCATCTCGCCTCGGGGGTCCCCAACCTAGTGCCCAGTACAGAGGCAGGAAAAGTCATTCATTAAAGTTGGAAATCAGTGAGTCCCTGGAGCCAGCAAAAGGACTAGGATGAAGAGAATTTCTGAGCACCTTACCTGGAAAGACAAGTAACTTCAGAGCTGATGGGGGTCCGCCAGATCATTCTATGTGGACCTGAACAATATGAACAGGTGAATGAATTGACGCCCCCCACCCCACCACACACACTTATTCTTAACCCTTCCCATTCCATGTCCTCTACTGAGTCTAACCATCCCCTATCTCCCCTTTCCTGGCCAGGCCACTAATCAGGTGGTGTGCTTATGAGGGATTTTTCAGGCTTCATCTTGTCACACAACATTCCCAGTAAAACATACAAATGGCCCCACAATAGACTCCCACATGCAGTAAACAGTGTTTCAGCTCCTATAATTTTTATGTGAAGACATTGGCTTTGTGCTTCCCCTGCACCTCTTCTCCTCCTCTTGCGGGTGAACTGTGCTAAGGGGATCACTCACAGTCCTTCATCTGCCGGGCTGTCAGCTCTGCTCCAAGTACCACTCACTCACAGGATGGGGGCAGTTCAGCTTTGATTAACTGTCCCGCGCAATATTAATTTCCAACACGAGGCTTGTGCTGCTGTCTCTGCAGGCAAAAGAAGGTGAGGAGGTGGTGCGGGAGCAGAGAGGTTCCTGATTGGTTTCAACTCTTCATTTATTTGTCCGTCCTGTTTCTTCCTCTTCTTCTTTTTTTTTTTTTTTGGCTCAGATACCCTTTCTGTAATAGTTATTTCTTTCTGCAGCCTTCTTCCTCCTGGCTGAGTCTCCTCTGTCCTTTCCTCAGCCTCCCCTGTGGGTTTTCTCCCATGAGATGGCAACCTCCTCTGCCCCTGGCAAGATTGGAGGGGACTTCGGAATTCTCCAGATAAGCAGGACAAATAATCACCAAACAGACTTGGGAATTCTACAGCCCGCAGAAGGGAAGCTCAGTGACCCTAAATGTAGACTCTTCCAAATCAGGTTCAAGTCCTAGACAGCAACAAAAGCAGTTGACTCACATCGAGTAACTGCTGACCATTCCTGGCGGTCACTACTTCCTCCAATGCCCCTTGGTCCGTCCTGCATAGGCTCCCAGAATGGCCTTTCCTCTTTTCCATTCATATCTTGGCAGGCAACTTCTAAGATTCCAGCCTTGGCTGTCTGCATGTTTTACTCTTAGCATTCACTTAGGGTAGATGCTTCTAGATGCCTATCGGAGGCACAGTTCATTTCCTTAAAAGAAGCTGGGGGATGAGAACTCGTGCCTTTGAACAAATGTGGGATCTCCCTGTTCTCTCAGCAGCACATTCCCACCTTCCTGCTCATCCTCCTGCTCATATTCCCACTGGCTGCTTAGAAAGGCCTGAGCCAGGTTGCAGCCACCACCTGACCATAGGCTCTGCCTCCATGGCTGGTCCAGGATGCTTCAGGCAAGGAGGGCATGTCTCTGTTTTGAAGACTTTCAGTTGGGTCCTAGGGCTGCCCCTGTTAGGTCTTGGACCCTATAGGTCTACACTATAGTGAGCCCCTATAGTGAGGAGAGCTGCCTGGCTTTCCACATGCCTAGCCCCAGGGTGGACAATGATGTGTGCCCAGTGTACCTGGCTGCATGCGCTTGTGCCCAGTCTGCATAGGTGTTTGATGTTGGTGTGCACCTGCGCCCAACTTGCATGGGTGTGTGTACATGTATTCAGCCTATGTGAATGTGTGTGTTGATGTGTACCAAGCCTGCATAGATGTGTATGTATTTGTTTACAGCATTGTGCATGTGTGTGTGCGCGCGTGCCCAGAAAGCATGAACGTGTGTGCACATGTGTGCCTGCTGATCCTCCTGCTCACCTTCCCACTGAGTGTAGGCCCCTGCATGTGTCTAAGCCCCGCATGCATGAATATGTGCATATGTACCCAAAATGCGTGGACGTGTGTGTCCACACACATTCTGACCTTGCCTGAATAGGTGTGCATGTGTTCTCAGCATGCATTTGTACAGAGACATTAATGTTGGCATCATGTTTTCACCGGTCAAAGAAACAGACTGAGTTTGCACCTCAGACATTCTCTGAGACAGAAATGCTGTTTGTGAGGAAAAACTCCCTCCCCCCCGGCCCCACAGGGAAGTCTTATGAAATGTGAAGTCCTATGGGAGCAACAGGACTGGCATTGACGATCATTCTAAAACGCTACTTGGGGTTGTTATGTTCCCCTGCCTGTTAGCCCTTGGAACATAGGACATAGGAGGAGCCACAACGGTTTCCAGGCAGCCATCCCCCTGAGTTGGGTCCTTTCTGGAGCACTTGTTTTGGGGTGAACAGAAATAGGCTGGTGAGAAGCAGGAGTCACAGAGGCCAAAAGCTTGGGAGCTGCGAGGTTTGGCCTTCAGAGACAGTGGCTGCTGACCAAGATCGGAAGGATTTTTTCACGTAGAAACGTGAAAACCAGCACTCATCTGGTTCCAAGTTGCTCCAGAGAGTGAGTCAGCCTAGGCCAACGAGGTGCAGGATGGAAGGCAGATTCGCTCTCCCCAAATGCCAGCCGCGCCTGTTCCTCTGGCTCAGAGATCAGGCAGGGGCTGAGATCATCTGCCAGCGATGTGGAAGCAATTCCAGAGGACACGCCAGGCTCTTTGCTACTTCCAGGTGCCTTTTAAATATATAGGTTTTGTTGTTATTGAGGTAACACGACCACAATAGTGTCAATAAGGTTCTTGGCATGCAAGGGCACTGCACTTCCACCGCCCTGAAGTCTGAGGCGCTCCACCGCTGTCCTTGTGTTTCCGGAGTCTTGAGTCAGAATTACAGACAGTTCAAAATAACCTCTGGAAGCCAAGATCCCTCAAATCCGCATTGTCCCCCAGGAAAACTGAAGTTAAATTCCTGTACTTGAGCAAAGAAGACAGGGATTTTGAGAGGTGCTTTCCAGGCTTGGGCAAAACGAAGGGGACTTTCTCCCATGCTGTAGTCTAAGCTCTTACCCCAGCAGCTGTGTCTCTCTTGGGCCTGGACAGACTCTCCACCCACCCAACTCACAGAGCACAGGACCCAGGTAGAGGGGCGTCGCTAAGGGTGATGTGGGGGTCCACTAAGCCCCTCATTTAGGAGACAAAAAGCATGGCAGTGAAAACAAATTTATTTCGAAGCCTCCAGCAGATTTTAGACACCTTGATTAATCATAACTCGCTACACATTATTTCCCTATAAACAAACTACAATGTTACTCATATAAACAGCTTTATCTTGACAGCTGCAAAATGTCAGGATTTAATGTAGAAGAAGCAGAGATACACCATATGTTACCACTCGGGGCCTGGAATACACTAATTCACAGCATATTGCCTCCTACCAAAGAGGTGATTACGAAAGCGGGGCTAGGTTTGGGGCCGGCCATAGCTGTGCGGCTGCTTGCTCCCTGGAACGAGCCCAGAGGGCCCCGCAGAGGAAGCCTCCCAGGTTGTCAGGGGTGACACAATAGTAGCCTGGGAAATGTGGATGTGGCTGTATTGTCGTACTTAAAAACGGACTCGCATAAATACAGGTGTTCCGTACTGAGAGACCCACCATTCTAGCACAGTAGTAAGAAGAGAGAGTCGATACGTGGCTGCTGGCCCACTGCGCATGATTGCTGCTCCCTTCGCCAGAATGAGCAGCCTACAGGAGACCCAACCAATAGAACACCCCACGGAAACAAACAATTAGGAAGCAAATTTAGTGCAAAAGGAAACAGAACTGAATGCTCATGAAAGTAAAGTTTGCAAAAGCAAACCTAGGGGTAGTCTCATCCCAAAGAGAAAAAGACAGGCAATTTCCCCCAGGAGTACAGTCCCAGAGGGTACATTCATTATATAGAGAGAAGGTATCCTGGTGATTCGCTTTCATCTCCCTGTGTCTCTGTGTCTCTCTGTCTCTCCCCCCCCCACCTCACCCCTACCCTCCAATACTGGACTAGATCTACCCCAGTCCAACATCAGCCAGGGATCAGCATGGCCCAGACTCTCAGCCAGCCTGTCTCTATTCTTCTTTTTCTTCTCCTTTCTTCAGTCCATGCAACCCATTGGCACATAGCCATGCCCATTCCTGTCTGTCTGTCTGCTTTTATTATTTTTCCTACAATAGCAGAGCTTCAGAGCGGCAGCAAAGACCATATGGCCCTCAAGACTGAGAATACTTCCTGTCTGCCCTGGACCAGAAAAGTTTGCTGACCCCAGCTCGAAACTGTAGATTGTGTTTATGTTTCTCCCTAGTCTAAACAGTTGAGGCAGATGGATCGATTTATTTGGGGCCACCCAGGAGTGAAGGTCCTTCTTGGAACCCCAGTACCCTGAACTCCTTTTGGGGAAGTGCCACCCACATTGTCTGGTCTTGGGGGTGGGGTGTTAGGGACTGCCAATCAAGGGTCCCACTGACAAACTGTGTGGCCCCAGCTTAGCATCAGGCTGTCTCACTCAACTGTGACTTGTCACTGGAGAGGGAACCTGTTCTTTGTCTTGCTGGTAGATCCGCAAAACCCTGGACTCTTTGTGTGCAGACTTAGTGTGCAGACTCTTAGTGCCTGCAGATCTGCTTTGTGCTCCTATCCTGGACCCTGCTATGTGAGCCTCCTTCCTTCTCGACAAAGGGGTTTTCTGATGCAATTGAGACCTGATTTCTGTGGCTTATGCCCCAAGAACCCAACAGGAGGCCAACCCGTAGATCAAGTTCAGAAGTTCACTTTAAGTGTCAGGATGTGCTCCCACAGTCTAGATACTTCATGAAAATTACTGGATTTAAATGACCAGAGCTCTCTTTCCCCACTTTGCTCTCACTTTCTTATGGAAACAGAGAATACTTTCATTCATCCGCATGCCATGGGCATAGACTATAAGGATGACAAAGCGCCTCTTTTCACCTTAGTCACCTTTTCTTTTTCTTTTTATTTTATATTAACGAATCACCATGGGGGTACAGATACAGGTTTACATATTCTCGTGCTTGTGTTTCAGTCATATACAGCTTGAGTATCTATCCCTCCACCAGTGCCTGTCCTTTGCTGATGACACCATCATCCCTCCCACCCATTCCCTCCCTATCCCCCTCCCCATCCTGCCTCTTTGGCAGGGCATTCCCCTCTGTTCCCTCTCTCCCTTTGGGCATTGTGGTTAGTAATGGAGGGCTTGGGTGGCCAATGTGTCCGGTCTATAGTCTGCTCCGGGCACGCCTCTCCCATCCCACACAGGTCCTCCTACCACATTTTTGCTTGGTATTCCCTTCTCTATCTGAGCTGCCCTTTCCCCCAGCATGTGAGGCTGGTCTCCAAGCCATGGAGCAAATCTGGTACTTAATTCTGTTATTCTTGGGTGTTAGTCTTCCATTCTGTTGTTTTATATTCCGCAGATGAGTGCAATTCTTCTATGGCTGTCTCTCTTTTTCTGACTCATTTCACTTAGCATGATACTTTCCATGTTGATCCACTTGTATGCAAAGTTCATGACTTCATCTTTTCTGACAGCTGCATAGTATTCCATTGTGTAGATGTACCAAAGTTTCTTTAGCCAGTCATATCTTCTTGGGCATTCGGGTTTTTTCCAGATTTTGGTTATTGTAAACAGTGCTGCGATGAACATATATGTGCAATGTCATTTCGACTATATCTTTTTGCCTCTCTGGGATATATTCCCAGAATTGGTATTGCTGGGCCAAATGGGAGCTCAATTTCTAATTTTTTGAGGAGAGACCATATTGTTTTCCAGAAGTGTTCAACTAGTCGGCATTCCCACCAGCAGTGTAGGAGGGTCCCTTTCTCCCCACATCCACGCCAACAGCAGTTGCTTCTGTTCTTTTGGATGTGTGCCAGTCTCTGTGGTGTTAGGTGGTATCTCATAGTTGTTTTGATCTTCATCTCCCTGATGATTAGTGATGATGAGCATTTTTTCATGTGCCTTTTGGCCATTCGTATATCTTCCTTGGGAAAGTTTCTGTTCATTTCTTTGCCCCATTTTCTAATGGGGCTGGATGTTTTCTTCTTGTACAGTTCAACAAGTGCCTTATATACCCTTGATATCAACCCCTTATCAGATGGGTATTGGGTGAATATCCTTTCCCATTCTTTCCTTTGTATTCGGGTCACTGTGCCTTTTGCAGTGCAGAAGCTTCTTAGTTTCATACAGTCCCATTTGTTTATTTCTGTTTCTACTTGATTGCTTAGTTCTGTGTCATTTTTGAAGATACCTTTGGCTTCAATATCGTATAGGGTTTTTCCGACCTTGTCTTCAATGTGCCTTACAGATTGTGGTCTGATGTTGAGGTCTTTAATCCATTTTGATCTGACTTTTGTGCATGGTATCAGGTTGAGGTCTAAGCCCATTCTTTTGCATGTGGTTGACCAGTTATGCCAGCATCATTTGTTAAAGAGGCTTTCCTTGCTCCATTTCACATTTCTTGCTCCCTTATCAAAGATTAGGTGTTCATACAATTGGGGTGGTGTGTAGGGATATTCCACCCTGTTCCATTGGTCGGTGGCTCTGCTTTTGTTCCAGTACCATGTTGTTTTAACTGTTACCACTTTGTAGTAGAGTTTAAGGTTGGGGAGGGTGACGCTTCCCGTCGTCTTTTTCCCAAGAATTGCTTTAGCTATTTGTGGGCGTTTGTTGTTTTATATGAATTTCAGGATTGCTTGGTCTATTTCTTTGAAGAATTTCATGGGTATCCTTATGGGGATAGCATTGAATCTGTATAGTGCTTTAGGGAGTATTGCCATTTTGTTGATGTTAAGTCTTCCTTAACATTGTCATGAGCAGGGAATATTTTTCCATTTCCTCGTGTCTTCTTTTACTTCATGGAGTAGGGTTTTGTAGTTTTCTTTGTAGAGATCCTTAACCTCTGTAGTTAGGCTGATTCCGAGGTACTTGATTTTCTGGGGCACAATTGCGAATGGCATTGTTTTATTTATGTCATTTTCCTCTATCTCACTGTTTGTGTATAGGAAGGCCATGGATTTTTGGGTTAGTCACCTTTTCTATTCTCACGAAATCTTTACATCTGGGTCCAGTTACTGGTCTCTTTTCTTCATCTTTTCAAGTCCTGAATTTTTTCCCAGCTCCTGGACTGTGAATCTCATCTCTTTCCCACTGGGATCGTATCTTTCTCTTCTTGGTGTTTGTATGGGAACAAACTCTTCTTGCTCAATGATGGATGACCTATGCTCTTTCTGCTACCAAAGGGTCAAGTCATTCCCTGAAGCCCTCAAGGTGGCACAAATTTTCCAGGTATTCCAGGTCCTCCCTTCACCCTTGGATTGTCTTACCTGGTCTTCTTTGGTTTATACCTGGATCCTGGCAGTGCAGGCTTGCCTCCTTTGTGGATGGTAGGCTGGTAAGTTTGCCTCAGTGGCACAAACAGCCAGAGCAGATTATGTACTAAGTTACAACATGGTGCTTAAGCTGGAAGGAGTTTTAATTTTCCTCTTTGGAGAGAGGGAAGCAGTCATCTGGGGTATGTGCAGCTGACAAGTTTTATCAGGACAGAGCAGTGTTAAATGCCAATGGTCCCAGTAGAGTTTTTTCCTTCCAGGCCAGATGCATGAGGCCATCTTGAATTCTGGAACTCTTTATGTTCCAGGCCCATCTAGAAACGATGCTTTGCAGGTTCCTTGGAGGAAGTTGGGGGAGAAAAATTACCCTCTCTGACCCACTTCCCTTTGCCATCTTTCATGATAGACCAGAACTTCTGGAGTGAAAGATCCTGTCTGGATGGTAGAGTCTTGAACATCAATGCTAGTATCTAACTCTCCACAATGTTCCTATGAGGACAAGGCTCTCTTGGTGTCCTCCTCATCCTTCGTCCTAATCCTGTTGCCTGATACCACGAAGAGCCCTTGGTCCTGCTCCAGCTGGTGGAGTCCTCCCAAGAAGCTGATTGCCCCACAATTAATCCTGCAGATCCAAACACAGGAGACGAAGTATGCCCAAAGCAGGCACCATTCTCAAGAGGAAGAGTCCATCTATGCTGCTGAGTTCTCCTCTCAGGAATGGACAGAGAAGTCTGTCCCTGCTGCCAGGAACTCCTCCGGAAACATGCTCAAAGGCAAATCTGTCAAGTGAACTTGGTATGGAGAGCGAACCATGAGTACGGTCCTGGACAGCCCCATCCTGTAGGCTGCTCAATAGTTTCTGCAAACCTTCAGAATATTCTTCTAGTTCTAAAGCTTCTGGAGCATTAAGTAAAACTGTGCCTTTCACATACAAATTGCACAAAAGCTTTGCCTGATGCTGGCCATGTTATTGGAGTCTGATCCTGGTACTCTTGAAGGAGAGACAGTATAGGGTGGCCGGGTCATACTCCCTTCTCTCTCCTCTCCCCTGACTTGGGCCACCTCGGATAACCTGCCTAGAAGCTATCAGAAGATCAGAAAATGGTGGCCTTGAGCCAGACCCTGTCACAGTCCAGCCCTAAAAGTTGTGATCTGTTCTGAGCCCTTGACAGAACCCGAAGCATCGATTTCCTCCTCTCTCTGACTTTCTCCTGTCATAAGTGCTGGACTTTGGAATTCAGTACACTCAGGAGACCTAAGAGTATAAAGATCTAAAAAACAAGCAGCCTCCAATCATTACTAAGCAAAATGGCATCCTTTTCATGTTTCATGGTTCTATGGTTCAGGAAAACATCTGGTTTTTGGATTGCAAGGGAGTCATTTTATTAACACCAGTACTCAATATCTCATCAATAAGATTAATCTGGGTTTCTGTGTGTGTGTGTGTGTGTGTGTGTGTGGTGTGTGTGCACGTGCCTACTTGTGTGAATAAGAGAGAGAGAGAGAATGGGGGTGGAAAGAGGGAGAAAGAGTATTGTTATCACTCACATGATAATGTTTAAGAGAGAACAAAATTAGTTTCAAAGCAAAATATCTCTGAGTTGTGATTACTTGTAGACAAGTGCTAACTCTAGGATTTTTCCCCACTGTGTACTACACAGTTGATAGTTGCTGAAATTCCATCCCACAGGGAGAAAGGTAGACTTTGGATGATAGTGGGAGTTTTGTATCTTTCTTAAAAGAATTTTATGAATTCTACAGTCACTTCATAGTGGTGCCAGTGGAGGTGTACAATAACCCAGAGCCAGCAGATAAGCCCTACATCGTCACCATCACATATGAAATACCACTGGATAATTCTCTGGAGATGATCTGCCTTCCTAATCCTGTTCTTATGTACAAACGTCAATATAAACATTTCTTCCCAAATGAAAAAAATGAAATTAATACATTGCTGGCTCCACTGCATATGATACAAAGGCCTTAACAATTAGGTAGAAAATACTGAAGGATGGAAAATGAGTTGGGAAAGGGAGAGGCAGACAGAGGGGATGAGTAGGAACAGGAGGAGGAGGAGAAGAAAGAACCTCTACTGGAGCTAGTTCTTTGGCTTGAATAAAATGATCTGTGTATTTAGCAATTATTTCATTAAATGATGCTCATTGTTGCTTTTGTCCTCCCACAAATGTTATGCCTTCTTAAGGCAAACTGGCTTACCCACTCTCTCTTGATTAATTCTTTGTGCATTCCTTCCTCTCTGGCTTTGTTCATGGTCTTGCTCCATCTGAAAACCATATCAATTTGTTAAAGTCTAATCTAAATTCTAGACTTTTCATGAAAGCTTTCCCTAATTCTCTCTCCAGGGAAACTATTCTGAGCATACTAGCACGATAGGCACGTCTTATTATACGTTTTTTAAAACCCATAAAACTGCTCAACACAAAAGGTAACCCTGTTATAAACTACCCACTTCTGTTAATGAGTATGTATCAACACCGGTTTATTTATTATAAAAAATATACCATAATACACCAATATTGAGATCTTAGAGAATGGGCAAGAGGTGGAATATTGAAACTCTGGACTTTCAATTCACTTTTCCTATAAACCTACAATGGAGCAAAATATATGCTCTATAAATTAACATAGACGTAAATATACCCTGTTTATGTTTAAACTTGGAGTTTCATCTGCTCACATGCCTGGCGAAGGACTACTTTCACACCTGGCACCTGGGTACTGAACTGTAGGGTGGACCTTAGGGTTTCCATCTAATGGTACAGACACAAAGGTGTTGAAGGACTCAGGAGAGTGTTCCACTGAAAGAAATCCGTGGCACCCTGGTCCTTCCTTATGTCATAATTTTTCTGGTGGAACTCTTCATTCAGTCCCACCTTGGTTTCTTTTTTTTTTTTTTTTTTGCTTTTTGGGTCACACCCAGCTATGCACAGGGGTTACTCCTGGCTTTGTACTCAGAAATTACTCCTGGCGGTGCTCAGGGGACCATATGGGATGCTGGGAATTGAACCCGGGTTGACCGCGTGCAAGGCAAATGCCCTACCCGCTGTGCTATCGCTCCAGCCCCCCACCTTGGTTTCTTGATTTGTCCCTGAACTGGGTGTGTTCCTTTCTCTGCTCTTTGTTTGTATGAAATGTTGGGGAGTGTGGCCAGGAGAGGGAAAAATCTAAAAGTTGGTAGTAGAGAAGAAAGACGAACCTTCGAGGCCTTACCAGTTAGTTCTCTCTCTTTTCTTCTGAAGTTTGGTTCAACATCTATTGTTGAGTTCTGTGTGACTGCTGAGTGATCACTCTAGTTGTAACCCAGCTAAACCTCACAGTAACTCCAACACTGGGGTCTTAAATCTTAGGATCCTGGTTGCCTGCTCTTCTTAGAGGAGGGTTTCCTTAGACTCCTGAAAGGAGACGAAGGTTCCCATGGCTGCTCAGGGAGGAGACAAGGGGTCTGGCCTCAGCCATTTGCCACTGAGTGCTCACTTCCTTTCTCCAGTCTAGTCTTCCTCTGTATGTGCAGATATTAAGCAGATGGCTCCTAAGGTCTCTCCCAGCTCAATAATATTTCTTGATTTTTGAAACTAAGTTTCATATCAGAGCCCTTCATTGATTTCATTCAAAATTTTATTTCCTCAGAACTGACATTACTTGTCAAGTGAAACCCCTTCCCCATCCCCACCCCCACGATTGTTCCCACTCCCTTAATCTGGCTCTCTATTCTTAGAGTCCGGCCCAAGGCCTGGCTCTCTGCCCACAGGTATAGTTGCCATCAGGAACACATCTCAAATACCACGACGCTGGCAACTAGCAACTAGTCCAACTCAGGGTTGAATCCATGAATATCCAATACTCACCTGTGGAATGCTCTATATTGGGTCCTGAACTCATGGAGTTGTCCATGGTGCCTGTCTTTTTTAAAAAAAAAATTTTAATCACCATGAGATACACCTGGTATATCTCATGATCTATTCATGACCTGCTCATAATCAGATTTCAGTCATATAATGCTTCAACACCCATCCCTTAACTAGTGTAGATTTCCCACCACCGTGTCCCCAGTTTCCCCACCACCACCCCTCACCTCCAGCAGCCTGTCTCTATGGCAGGCACTTCTCTTCTCTCTCTCTTTCTCTGTCTTTCTCTGTCTGTCTGTCTGTCTGTCTGTCTGTCTGTCTGTCTCCACCCATTTTGGGGCATTATGGTTTGCAGTACAGATACTTAGAGGACATCATATTTGCTCCCTTACCTACTTTGAATGCAGTTCTTATTCAAAGTGATCATTTTCAACTATCTTTGTCATAGTGGTCCATTCTCTACGGAGGAGAAGGTCCAACTGCCTTCTTTTCCAGCACTTGAGGCAGGCTTTCAACCCATGGGCTAATCTTCCTGGCCCTTGTTTCCACTGATACTCATCTCATATTAAGTTTTATATATATGTAATATATATTAAGTTATATATATGCCACAAATGAGTGCAATCTTTCTATGTCTATGTCAGTCCCTCTCCTGATTCATTTTACTCAGCATGATACTCTCCGTGTCCATCCATTTATAAGCAAGTTTCATAACTTCATTTTTCCTAACAATTGTGTAGTATTCTATTCTGTAGATGTACCATAGTTCCTTTAACCACTCGTCTTTTCTTGGGCATTAGGCTTGTTTCCAGATTCTGGTTATTGTGAATAGTAATGCAATGAACATACAAGTGCAGGTGGCATTTCTGCTATATGTTTTGGGGCCCCTGGGGTGTATTCCCAGATGTGGTATTTCTAGGTTATATGGAAGCTCAATTTCCGACTTTATGAGCAATGCCCATATTTTTTCCAAAGTTGGCATTCTCCATGGTGCCTATCTTGAGAAGCTCTCAGTCTGTTGGAGGCTTAGGAGGATGTGAGAAATTAATTGTGCATCCATGATGGTGTGTGGTCATGGATCACCATGTGGTCATGGTGTCTGTGCCTGGTTTCCAGAGAATGGAACAAAGGAACAGACATCTGTGATTATAAGGTCGTGTGTGGTTCTCTTTTCATCATTCTCAAGGGCCCACTCCTGCTGGCTACCCTGGCCATGGAGATGATTTGTGGGGAAACCTAAAGGACATAGAGTTGAGAGGGAACCAGTGTCCAGAGGAGAAAGAGGAACTTCTCTATCAACCTGGATACAGAACTATGACTAGCCTGGCTCTCTCACTTCTCACATTGTAGGAAACTGCATTCTATTTTATCACAGAATGGGTCCAAACTCATGAACTTGGGCATATATGTATGTTATGAGAAAGCTGTGCCAGTAGGGAGGCCCAAAGCCAGTATGAGTCTCAATCCTGTACTTGTTGACCTGTCACTGTCACTGTTATCCCATTGCTCTGCACTGTCATCCCAAAGCTCATTGATTTGCTTGAGCAGGCATCAGTATCATCTCCATTGTGAGACTTGTTACTGTTTTTGGCATATCGAATACGCCATGAGTAGCTTGCCAGGCTCTGCCGTGAGGGCGGGATATTCTCAGTAGCTTGGTGGGCTCTCTGAGAGGGGCAGAGGAATCGAACCTGGGTCGGCCATGTGCAAGGCAAACGCCCTACCCACTGTGCTATCTATAAAAATTAATACTATATTTACTACATATATTAATACTATATATTAATTATATAGCAAGTTATAATACTCCATGCACCACAAGCCAGATGGGGCCCCAAAACAAAAACACTACCTGTTTCAAAAAAAAATTTTTTTTGCTACACTGATATAAAAACACACGTACTTATCACTGAGGGCTTTCTTGAAGTGGAATCCCGAGTCCTTCCCGCACATTCCTAGAACTTACTTTTTCCTTTTAGGATCACACCCAGTGATGTTCAGGAGTTACTCCTGGTAATAAATAATTTTATTTTGTCAAATCAAATTGACCCAGGATTTAGATGTCTTCACTTGCATGGGGAGAGTGGCAGTGCTCATTTCTGAGATCCTTCTGGATATGCTGCTGTTCTTCCCTGAACTGCACCCCCAGAAGCTTCTGTCTGCACTTTTCCTGTCAACACAACTCCCATTTCCTGGGAAATGGTTTATCTGGGGTACTCCTGGACCAGCACAAGCCTCCTCCACCCCTTTTAGTACATCTGTGATATTCTTGCCTCATCCCACCCTGCATCCAAGAGTCACTGCCGAGGCTGGACCTGAGCCCCATTTAAAAAAATTCATTAAAAAGTTCCATCACCTTTTTAAAATTCATGTAGAAGCAACTTAGGAAATGGGACCCACAATTTTCTTCAGTAGACTAATTGCTGGTGTGAGCTGTTGACCTGAACGAGCTCGGTTTCTCCATGCAACCACACTGTCAGGGATCTTTAGAATCACCCTCCAGACTAGAGATGGCATGCATGGAAATAAGGAAATAGACACACTTGGTGTAACTCAGACATGCTTGCGTACCGAGAAATTACTTGTAGCTTTCTGTTGGGCCATTTCCTATGAACAGTCTCAGGTAAGAAAGCATAATTTCAAAAAAGGCACACGTTAAAACATTGGAGATAGTGTGTGTACATATGTGTTTGTGTGTATGAGTGTCCAAGTGGGTGTGTCTGTTCCTTTATACATGTGTATAGGACAGGCTATGTATGGTGTGAGTGTAGGAGAGAGGGCTGTCTAGAAAGGTGGTGGTTTAGGTTTCAAATGTCTAGAACAAAGGAAGGTTTTACATCAACCCAGCCATCTAGGAAAGTCTGAGAGGAAGCATAAGCTTCCCAAGCACCTTTAGTTTGGAACTACCCCTTTAGCATCCCCAGATGAGAATTTATTTTCAGCCCCAAGGACTCAACCTTCCTACAAGTGGATCTCTAAAGATACAATCTCCTTGGAGCCCTAGTCAGCAATGCTTCACTGAGCACAGAAGCGGAAATATGACAATTATTGCTCTTAGAGTTGTCAAAGAAGGCAGAGTGCTCTGAACTGCAGCTGCTGGGAGGGCAGAAGGTGCCTTTTCAGAACCACCTCTGCCACCATGGATGACCAGAGAGCATGCAACAGTGACTACAATAAGCAGTGAGTTAGCATGGATGACCAGCACTATTTTGTAAGCAGGTTATGAAAATTCTTGGAAGGTAAACTGGCTTTTACATCTGGGCCAGCATTAACTGAGATGATGTCTTCTGAGCCATGACTATGCCCCCACAATACTGCCTTTAGGAGTTGATGGCTGTGCCAGCCAGTGACCCAAGCATCGATGATCCAGGCTCTGTCTGGCCAGAGGGAGACTCCACCCGGAAAACGACACAGCTGGTAAGAACCCAAGAGATTCCCATTATAGAAGAACTACTTCACCAGCAGGGGAGCCTCCCAGACACTCTCTAGACCCAGAGGTATCTCAAGAGGAAAGCGATTCCTGGACATGTCAGGAGAAGGGTAGGAAGTATGAGAAGGACAGACAGAACAGGTAGAGCAGACTGAGACTGGGATATGGGTGTAGAAAGGTGGCAATGTGGAGAGAGGGCAGGCCAATGAACAGATATGGTTGTTAATTTAGCTCTGTATGATAGAGTGCTTGTGTTGATTCTTGGCTTGTACACCTAACCTGGGAACTTGGAACCCTTAGAGCCCACTCAGTAAGAGTTGAAAAGTTCAACCTAGTCCCAGCTGAAAAGCTGTGGATTCATGTTGCAGGTTCACTAGCTCGGCCCTTGACAGTGACCCTTGACACATCCTCAAGGATGGCAGACACACACCTTTCACTATCGACCCAGCAACTTAGGGCAGGGTGGAAACGTTCCTTCCTTACTCCTTCCATTCTCCCCTTCCTCTTCCTTCTCTTTTCAACATGCAGCTTCCTTTCCTCTCCTGTTCTGGTGTCAGAGAGGCTGGGGGCTTAATGAAGCAGATAGGGAAGAAGACAGGGAATAAATAGGAATCTCTGAGCTAGCTGATGAAGACCAGAGGCCTTTTTTCATAGTTCATGCAAATGAGTGGAATGTCCATGGAGAACCAGGGCTTCAAACTGGGAATCTGTAACATTCAGGAGGACATATAAAATGTATTGTTTATACTTTCCTACCAGCTAACTCCTAGTCTCCAGGTGGAGTTGTGGGTACTTCTTTGACTACTTGCCATTGCAGATTGGCTTCATTCTCTGACTTGGTATTTATAATACCCACTTCTCCATTATGAGAAATTAAGAATTCCAATTGAACTTATACTTCTAGTTTATGTGGTTCTCCAGAGACACTCAGTTCATCCTTGATAATTAACTGGTCTCCAGAGACCTCTATTCGCATTCTTATTAGGTCCAAGCGAGAAACTCTGTGTCTACACCCCCTTCCTTTTATCAATCTTTGCACCTACCTCCTAAGGGAAGCAGGATCTAGGGCTCAATATTCATGGACATTAGGCTCATTTCAATTAGTCTTGTGAAGGAAAGGAGATACCCCATTTCTTCCTTCCTCCCTCTCAAAGATCCTGGAAACTAACCTTGATTCCTCTCAAGGTCATCTCTGCAGGACTCTGCTATGAATGTCAAACTTCCTCATCCCTGAGATAAATGTAGAAAATCTTCCTTCCCAAGTCTGCCCTTTGCAGCAACATCACCATGTCTATCCCACAACTGCTATCATGCTGTTTCTTCCTTGTGCCATTCCTGGGCTAAGCATGGGGCACAGTCAGAGCCCCTGATAGACCCCCATCATGACTAAGGAAGCAGAGAGATTGATGTGGATGGCCCTCTGCATTGGGCGCTGACACATCTGTGAGGAGCTGTCACTCTTGTCTAGATGGCTCTTCTCCCTGCTGTATTGCTGTCATTGAGGCCAGCTGATTAGCTCCTTCCGCTCAGTTGCTTCCCGACAAAATCTCTCTCTCTCTCTCTCTCTCTCTCTCTCTCTCTCTCTCTCTCTCTCTCTTTCTCTCCCTCTTCCTCCCTCTCTCTGGAAAAGCATTCAGAGGACAGCTTGTGCTGATGAGCACATTTCAGAATTTGGTCTGTTTACTTTCCTCTGCTTCCTATTTTGTGCTGGCAGGGGTCTTATACCACAGGCAATACAGACGCTCCTTCCTTGGGCTGATCGCTCCCGTGGAGAGCACAAGGCAAATAAAATAGTTTCCCTGGTCACAAATTCTACCCAGCTCTCTTGGCTTAGCTCTGATCCCTGTATTGAGGAATCCAGAGTGTACCCACAATCCTCTGCAACCAAGAGAGGAAGTAAATAGGTGTCAAGCTGGGCTTCTATGAGGCCAAGTGGATTATGCACTCTGCAACTTTGAGCACAACTGTGATCTTTTGATGATCTTGTAGATCCAGATACTAACACATTCTCAAAAAACATTCCTAAGAGATTAATGAAAGGCTTCAGGAACCAACTGTGGAACTCATTTAGTCTATAGTGATGTTATTTTCATAGTCTTCTGCTATTTTTTTTTTTTGCTTTTTGGGTCACACCCGGCGATGCACAGGGGTTACTCCTGGCTCTGCACTCAGGAATTACCCCTGGCGGTGCTCAGGGGACCATATGAGATGCTGGGATTTGAACCCGGGTCGGCCGCGTGCAAGGCAAACGCCCTACCCACTGTGCTATCTCTCCAGCCCTCTTCTGCTATTTTGGAAATGACTGAAGTCTTAATCTTTTAAGGAAGAGGTCCCAGAGAACCCTGGTTTTTATGAGAAGCAAGTAACTACTCTATCCTCTAGATTCATGTAAAGCACAATGTCCAAGTATTCATGGAATAATGAAAAAAGCTAGAGGTATTTCAGGTTTTTTTGTTTTTTTGAGGTATTTCAGCTTTATAATTAAAATAGAACTGAGCTCTCAACATGACTACATTAGTGTGATATTAAAACAAGTTCAGTTTGTCTAGGTTTGATAAAAGTTAGAATGATCATTTCATTGAGGTCTGGGTATGAAGAAATTGATAAGGAAGAGGCACTAGCAAATTTACTGGGGTGAAAGTAAAATTCTAGGGATTGGTGCAATAGCAGAGCAAGTAGGGCATTTGCCTTGCACGTGGCCAACCTGGGTTCGATTCCCAGCATCCCATATGGTCTCCCAGCACTGCCAGGAGTAATTCCTGAGTACAGAGCCAGGATTAACCCCTGTGCATCGCTGGGTGTGACCCAAAAACCAAAAAAAGAAAGGAAAGGAAATTCTAAATATTGATAGAGATTTGGGTTATAACTATAAGTAATGGTCAAAACTTAGTAAATAACATTCAAGATTTATGCATTCCAAAGCATGTTAATTTTAATTAAAATAAAATAAATATGTAACAAATATTGAATTAAAGTTAATGACATCCTAACTGAAGTGTTTTGAGGGAATAGTAGTGAAATCTATGAGAAGCAGGAGAGGTTGGAGAAGTTATTCTACTCCTCTACATTCAAAACAAGAGTTATCAGGTTGTCAGGTCTAATGTTTAAATCCTTTACAGTTTTTTTAATTAATTGCAGCGAGTGAGTATCATCAGGTTCTCACTGTAGTGTTCTGTGTTGGATATATCATCATTGGTTGCAGGAATGATCCTTTCCTCACTGAGTATTTTTGGCTTCTCATGACAATGATGGTGGGGAATATAAATTAAGAATGAAAAGCTGAATCTCTATACACGGGGACTTATGAGAAACAGTTATTACTCTTTTAACTACCTAAAAGGACAGAAGTTATGGGGTTTAATCTGAATCAGTACTACCATAAAAAAATTCCCTTTCTCTTGGAGAAACCTATCTTTATGGCAGGATAAGCATCTAGCTAGAGATCATCTGGTCTTCAGCATACAAACCACCTTCTCCTCATCATGTGAGCCCCCTTCTCTGTCCTTGTAGCCTCAGATCCCTTTTATTTCTTAGCTCTGGATCTATACCACCATTTTGCCTCATTGACCTTGAAATTGACATGTCTGTGAAGATTCCCCCGTGTGTATGTAATTAAATTTGCCTTTTTCTCCTACTGTTCACTTGATTACTCAATCAGCCAAAGAACCCAGAAGGGTGGGGGAAATTTCCCCTCCCTCCAGACAAGGACATTATATTAAGTGAGAAAGTTAGCACAGAGATGAACACAATCTTATTTACACGTGGAACCTAAGAATGCTGAATTCATAAAAACAGAGAGTAGAATGGTACTTACCAGGGGAATTGGGGAGATACTGTTGAAGGGTACAAACCTCCAACTAATAGAGAATTAAGTTCTGAGGATGTAATAAAGCAAAACATAGTGATTATAGTCAACAACACTATACTATCAACTTCAATGTTGCTAAGAGACTGGATCTTAATTGTTCTTACTACAAAACAGAAAGGATAATTATGGGACTTGATAATAGTATTAGCTAACACTGTTTTAATAGTATTGCAACATATAAATATATCAAATCAACACAACATACATCTTAAAACTTATGCACTGTTACATATAAATTGTATCTCAGTAAAAATAAGCAGTAAAGATAAAATTTTAAAAATAAAGTTGATGGACAAATCAAAGAATGAAAATCTATACAGAAACATGATGACATAGGTTTACTAAAGTGTGGACAGAGGAATTAGTTTAGTGACATCACATATGTTCCCTGTAAAATGCCGCCACCTTTGCATTAGATGCGGCCTCAGGGCAAAACAGGATGGGGCAACTTGAGGCAAGAGAGAAATAAAATTCTATTCTTCTGCATTTTTATGTAGTATATTATATGAAGCTGGTTTTCAGATTATAATTGTTCCAGATTCACTGGATTAAAAATGGTGGGCTGCCACACTTTTATTATAAAGCAGTGCTAGCACTAGACCCTGGAAACAAAACTGCTTCTTTGTCTCATGAAGGGATAAACATACCCATAACAGAAACAAATAAATCTTAGGGGCCCATGAGGCTCATTTGGTGCAACTTCAAAGTTAGAGATATCAAGGAGATGATGATAAAACTAGCATTACAATTTGCAGAAGAATAAAAGGGTCTGAACAGAATGTTCCAGGTAGCTATATAAGATCATCAAATCAAGGTGACAGAAAAGAAAGAGAGACAAAAAGAGGAAAGAAAGCAAAGAGAAAAATCCTTTAGGAAGCTGAGAAATGCATCTTTAACCCAATCTCAATAAAATGACTTTCCGAAGAAATTGGAACCATTTTGATCAAGGAAGGAATATCAATGTCCAATTATTTTAGAGGCTTTAAGGCAGTTACTCTGCAGGTCTGATAATCCCCACTTTGGAGAGAAGTCATGATTGTTGCCCATGTGTTGAGTCAATTCTCAACTGTCAGTGAGAGGGGGCTAAATTTTGCACCTTACGCTCCAAATAGACCTTGAAAAATAACTTGGATAAATCTCAGGGACCCTCATGGCTCAGAGTTTACATACAATTGCAAATAAAGTGGCACCAATGGATCTCAGTCAATTTAAAGGAAATCAATGCTTCACTTACATCTCAGAAAACATCAAAGAGAAGACAATTCCACACCCACTGAGAGCCTGAGAACTCTTCATTGTCCCACATCCTTTCTTGGGTCTCTAGAGTCACTCATTCCCGACCTCACTCTCATGCCCTCCTTCTTTGGACTTTTCTCACTCTCAGGCTTCCTGCCTCTTTTTGGTGTTTTATTGTTTATGATTTCAGCCTTCTGCTTCTCCCCATGCATCTTTCATCTTACCCACCAATTCACCTAGTTATGTCAAAACTCCCATGAGAATCTGCCTGGACATTTGTTCTTCAGGGTATCTTTGTGATCTTAGACATGGGGAATAAAGAGAGGCTATTGCAGGGCACCACTGGGCCGTAGCTGCACTGCATCCTCAGGTCCTTACACTAAACTGCTGGCCCAGTTGGCTGAATACCACTAGGAATGGCCCCAGCGTCCCTTGGGCTTGCTTGGAAGCCCTTCACCACCACCACTCCAAAAATATCCTAAATGTGATTCCAATTAGATGCATGAATGACTTTTTCCAATACTTTGAGCAGGGGTATCCCTCAGTTATGGTTCCTTTCTCCCTGCTCAACTTGTTCAAAGGTGACTCTTTTCCTAGACAGTTCCATTTCTGGAGAGCTTTTCATCCAGTGACCTCTCAGGGACCATACTGTGATAATTTGAAGGCAACCCTGATGACTACAAACCAGACTTGTCCTCTTTCCCTTTCCCTAAGGAACCCAGCTCAAGAGCACAAAAGTGACTGTAATGAAAAGACAGTTCTCTCGATCTTCCAGGAGCTGACCAGAGCGAGAGTAAAAGTCATTGTGGAAGAGAAAGCTTTGGTTGATTTGGCTGTCAATGAGAGAGTCAGAGAAAAATCCCCTGATCAGAGAGAGACTGACATGGATCAAGGCTGATCTTCTCTCCACAGACCCTCACTCCCAGTCTCAGCACCTGGCACCTCACAGCTAGTGGAGGAGGGAGGTCTGCTGGATGTGGTCGGTAGAGCCACCCTCTGCTCGTTGAGTCAAACCTGGGGTCATCATTTGGCTGAATTCTCACATGTTGGGGATTTCAAAGCTCCTGTCAGCCTGAGAAAGATGAGGCATTGTGTGGGGAGCACAGGGATGTGTCCTTGGTATTTTACTTATTGTTCATTCTCTGGTGAGTGACAATCTTCCAATACCCAACTGTGGCTTGGTGGTCTTCCTTTACTTATAGAGAGCTGGTACAGCAAGTTGCTGCCATGCTAGAGCATGGTGCAGAGAGGCCAGAGAGTGGGGTGTCAAGCTGCTACCTGGCCCTCCGTTATCAAGGGGAACCTGAGTACGCAGAAGGAAGAATGCTGAAATTTGCACCAACATCATCCACAACAGTGATGATATAGACAGCACTCACTGGCCGTGCCAAACAAGACCCCGAGTGTGTTGGGAAGCAGGAAGGCCCAAAGAAGCACGGGAGGAACAAACTCTGCGCCAGTCCCAAGAATGCTGCAGAGTGTCTAGCATGAGACAGCTGAGAAAGCTAAATTATGGCCGGTGATGGATGCCAGGAATCCAGACAGAAAGGATTTCCCTTCTGGAATTGGAAGAGTTTGGAGAGAGAGAGAGAGAGAGAGAGAGAGAGAGAGAGAGAGAGAGAGAGAGAGAAAGAGAGAGAGAGAGAGAAAGAGAGAGAGAGAGGCGGCAGGGGGCGGTGTGTGTGTGAGGGGGCGGAGAATAGTGTTTCAAAAAGGACAGCAAAATACAAATAGCCCCAACTTCTGCAGAAATCCACACTGTGGCTACTGCATGGCTGGTATCCGGGCATAGCTGCTAGCTCCAAGCCTGTCTGCAAAAGCTGTCCTTCTGACTGGAGGAGGTTCTAACCAAGCTCAGGCAACCCCCAGGAAGAACAGGAAACTTGAGGAACACAAAACTTACTTGCATGAAAAGATTTAAAAGATTGGGCCCCTCTGGAGTGACATGTTTGGAGAGTTGCCATGACTTTCCCCATCTTTATACACTGTTGGATGGGCATGGCCACTCACACGCCCTACCACTCTGGCCTCTCTGATGGGCAATTGGGTATGTCCATCTCCCAGATACTGCAGTAACTTCTCTTGAGATTTTAGAACGATAGAGTTCCTCAGCACCTTGTGAGTGTTTGATAGCTTTCCAGGTATGAGCAAACTCGTTAAAAAAATCACTGTTTCTGTCAATGTTTCGCAGGACATCCCAGGCCTCTGACACTGCCTTCACTCTCCTTGATCTCTAGAACTCCTGGGCCCTTTCAGACGCTGCTGCAGACTCTTTGAGTCACCCCTTCCCCGGTTTCAAGGGTAACCCATTCCCCAGGTAGAAGAGTCGATGTCTCTGGCTATGGATCAGGTCCCAGGTCACCCAGGCCTGCCTCTTTCACACCTCTGCTTTCCTGGTCTTCACCCACAGGGAGGGTAGGCCTGGGAAACGGTGTCAGGGACATGAGTACCCATCAGACAACGACCTCCCATCCCAGTGCCCCTCCATCGTTATAAGCATTAGCTCAGAAAGGGTGAGTGGAGGGTACCTGGGCATCAGTTTTATCCTGTGTCATTTTCTTATGTGTCCCCGCAAGGGAGTTTGGAGCATGAAATCCTAGTTACTTGTATGTACAGGAAGCAAGAAGGAGCAACAAGCAAGGTTGATGCCACTGAGGTGGGGGCAAGTGATACAGGAGATGGGAGGCTGAGAAGCTTACAGGGGAGATCTCTGGAGCTCACTCAAATCCTTAACTGAAGCCCCTCCTCCTGCCACCCCCTTTGGTGGCCTGCTTTCCACACCCTTCTGCGTTCCTGCAGTCGTTGGACCCTGGACCTAAGGGGGAAATGGATGTGAGAAAGACACAGGGGGAGTGGTCTAGGCCAACGAGTAAGGAGAATTTCTAACCTCTTGGCTTGTGCTGTCTGTTGACAAGGTCTTGACCGCTGGGATAGACGGGCTGGCAGAGCAAAGATTCTCCGCGCCCAACCAGCACTGCTGGCTTTCTCGGGTGGGGCAAAATCACCCTTCTCTCTTCTATTTGTGATTTGTCGTCTGCCAAACTGCAACTCACATCTCAGCTCCTCTGAAAAACCTTCGCTCTCGGCTTCTCTAGCCACCGTGTTCCTCTGCAATTGCACTTTTACTGCTCATTTAGCGATTCATCCCAACTGTCGGCAGCGTTCCTTTCTGCCCTCATCAAAGTGCAGTGAAATCATCTGTTTAGCTCTCACCTCGTGGAGGGTCGGCTTGGTGATTCTATAAGCTCTGTAGGCCCAGGCCTTTTATGGTCTAGAATTCCACTCTGCTCAGAACTCTCGGGAACATCTATTGAGTGTGAGGGGCAGTGGAGGCAGGCAGTCGGTGGCAGCATCTCCTCTAACATTCCCCTCTAACATTCCTTACTATAGGGGTCTAGACTGGAGTTGGAAGCAAGATGGCTTTTGTGGGGAGCTGCAAGAGGATGGACTTCTGGAAGAGTTCCCTGGGCTGGGTGCAGAGGTGGGACTTGCTCATCCTTGGACTTCTAACTGCAGAAAACATTTTCAGGAATACCACGTGAACCAGGAAGCACCCCAGCATGGTTGGTCAGAGTCACTGATGCAACAAAGGTGTCCAGTTTGCATGCAGTAGGGGGCACATCCTCAGTAGAGGGGTTCACCCTGATGAAACAGAGAGGAGGGTCCATCCTGATTGAGTAGAGGGGCCCATCTGATGAAAGAGAGGGCTCCATCATAATGAAGTAGATTCATCCTGATACAGTAGAAGAATCCATCTCAATGGAGTAGAGGGGTCCATTCTGATGGAATAGAGGGTGTCATTCTGATGAAGTAGAGGGGTCCACCCTGATGGAATAGAGGGTGTCATTCTGATGAAGTAGAGGGGTCCATCCTGATGGAGTAGAGGGGATCATCCTGATGGTGTAGAGGGGTCCATCTGATGGAGTAGAGGATGGTGCAGTAGAGGGGTATACCCTGATGGAGCATAGGGCATCCATCTTGATAGATGGAGGCCATCCTTGTACAGTAAAGGGGCCCATCCGGAAGGAATAAGAAATCCATCCTGAAGGAATAAGAAATCCATCCTGATGGAGTGGGGGGTGGAGAGAGTCATTTGATACATTTGAGGGTCTGTGCATGAGTAAGTAGAGGTGACCCAGGTCCATAGAAAGACTACTTTTATTCCTGCCTCACCCTCCAAATTCCGAGCATTAGCAAAATGCTCATTACCGCTGCCCTTGGGAGACAGTTGGGCTGAGGGAATCCCTGCAAACAGCAGCCTCTCTCCTGTTCCCATGCCCCTCACTGTCTCTCTTCTCTAGTATCACTTTATCACTGTCATCCTGTTGTTCGTCAACTTACTCGAGTGGACACCAGTAATGTCTCTATTCCTCCCAGCCCTGAGATTTTGGCAGCCTCTCCTTACTCGTCTTCCCCACGATTGGAGACTCTTTCAGGGTCAGGGGAATGAGACCTATTGTTACTGTTTTTGGCATATAGAATACGCCATGGGTAGCTTGCCAGGCTCTGCCCGTGCAGGCAGGATGTTCTCAGTAGCTTGCCGGGCTCTTCGAGAGGTATATAGTGGTTTTCTAGTAGCATCATTAATATTTCCTTGAGAAAAGAACACCATCTACCCAAAAATGTCCTATCTCTGGGTTTCTGACCCAGAGCTAGCCAGGCTCTTATCCGATCCACAGCCTTAGTTAGCCACGGTTAAGTCTGGTCCAACGCAAAGCCTGCATATAGCACCTGTCTCTGGAACTATAGACAGAGGCAGTGGCTGCCTCCACAGAAGAGACTTGACGGTGGGGGGAACACGAGTAAAATGGAGGTGCTTTTGTGCCTCTTAAATTGGGTACCATATGTCGCTTGTTAACAATAATTAATGATCCATTATGCTGCCCCAAAACTGTGGCTCGGGGCCAGGAGAGTATAATCCCTTCTAGGAAGGGTGACTCTGCTAAATCATACTGTACTGGATGTTTGAAAGTTGCCAAGAGAGTACAATTTAATGGTTCTCATCACAAGTAAAGCAATTTTATGTCATTTGGTGATAGATTATACTGTGATCATTTCACAATATACTTAAACATCAGCTAGTTATATTGCACCTGAAGTGAGGATAGGGTGCTATGTCAAACAGACCCCAATTATAAAGGGCTATAGTCTTAGCAGCTCCTCCCAAAACACACAAAAAGGAATCTCCACTTTGCACCCACCAGATGGCCACTGTAAAAAGGCTGAACAAAAGCAAGCCCTGGAAGACAAAGAATCAATGAGTTCTCAGCCATGTCAGATGGAAGTACACATTAATTCAATCACTGGTTTTGGTCTGTTCATTTATTGGCCACATCTGTGCTCAGAGCTTACTCATGGCTCTATATTTGGGGATCTCTACTGGCGGGGCTTGGGGTGCCATTTGGAGTGTTGGGGATTGAACCCATATCGGCCGCATGCAAGGCAAATGTCCTTCCCACTTCGCTAATTGCTCTGGTCTCATAGTTCAAACACTTTGGAAAGCTAGTTGACTATGTCCAGTTAAAAACTTAGCAATTGGCCTGTCCTGGGATCCAGCATTTACCCCAGCTGCCACTTATCTGACATGGAGGTGATGTGCATGCATAGACGCAGCTGTGTCAGATTGCTCACCTCAGCAGTGGGATGTCACTTAGCAGAGAGAAAGAACCCAGAGACCCCAGATCTCAGTGTGTTGACTCTCTCAGACAGTAAGAACACTGACCACAAGAAACCAAATACATACAAGAATGGCCTCGATCCCATGTCTGACTTGTTAATAATAATTTTAAAAAAACCTGATCAGTGACAATAGAAATCTCATGGCTTTTAGCTTGGAGTGGGGAGAGAGGGGGACGGAAGACCTCAGTGGTTATCAGGAAGGGGTATGAGGGACCTTCTTGAGGATATGTATGTGCTTGAGATCTTAACCTGTTGGGTTGGTATGTATACACTTACTGAATGAAAAGTGTACCCTCAAATATTTCTTTTTTTATTGAGGTAACTGGTCAATAATAATGCAAATGTTGGGGCTGGAGTGATAGCACAGCGGGTAGGGCGTTTGCCTTGCACGCGGTCAATCCAGGTTCGAGTCCCAGCATTAGATCCCATATGGTCCCCTGAGCACCGCCAGGAGTAATTCCTCAGTGCAGAGCCAGAAGTAACCCCTGTGCATCGCCGGGTGTGATCTAAAAAAAAGAAACAAAAATGCAAATGTCCATGTTCGGAGGGTGTGACTTAAACTCCCATGCACCCTCCCCCCCAAGTGACAATTTCCCTCTACCCACTTTGGTCTCTTTCAACCCCTCAGTTCTGCAGTTAGAATTTTAGGGTTGACTTTTATTGGGAATCATCTTATCCCTTTCTTTGTTCAAACATAAATAATCTTGGGACCAGCACCATAGTATACAGCAGGTAAGATACTTGCCTTGCAAGTGGCCAGCCCAGATATGATCTCTGGCACCATATATGGTCCCCCAAACCCTGTTGGGAGTGATCCCTGAGTGCAAAGCCAGGAATAAGCCCTGAGCACCCTCAGGTGTGGACCAAAAATAAATTAATTAAAAATGAATATACATAGTCTTATTAGAAAAATTGTTTAACAGCAAAAAGAAACACTCTAAAACTAACCCAAAATTTACTATCACAAATTTGCAGCATTGTCATGCATGACAAGAAATTAAAGAAGACGTTAAATATTTAGAAGCACTCAACATCAGATGCTTTAAAATACATTTAGTAACCCTTCAAAAATCTACAACCCAAAGAATTTTTTTGTTTTGTTTTGTTTTGCTTTGTTTATGGTTTTGTTTGGGGGCTATGCTAAGCAATATTCAAGGCTTACTCCTAGGTCTGTGCTCAGGGATAATTCCTGGTGGTGCTCACGGGACTGTGTGGAACGCTGGGGGTCAAACTCAGGTTCGCTGTATGCAAGGCAAGCACCCATATCTTCATTACTATCTCTCCAGGCCCTAGGGTCTGAATATTTTTTTAAAGTATCTCTTCTGTTCTGCTGCTGCCAGAGAAATGGTCCAGCTTCATGATTGATTTCAGAGAGATGCCAGCAGCTGAATTATTTCCGGTAGGCCTGGCCACCACTGGCCTCAGATCTCTGGAACTTGAGAGGGATGTGGTCAGACTGAGTCGCCACCTTGCCAAGGGCCCAGCATTCCACCCACCCACATCCTGCTCCTGTCACTGCCAGAGAAAAGGCCTACTGTCACAACTGATAGTAGAGACACGCCAGAGAGATGCTGGAAGCTGACTGTCCCAACTCCAAAGCTCCTGATGACCACATAAGCGGCCACATAACACCTCCAAACTTCAAAGAGCTGACAGTCCAGGAGGAGCACAAAAAATTAGATGGAAAAGTTGAGTAATATCCCACGAGGCTCAGTGAGTGAAAACAGTAACACAAAAGGCTTCAACTCACACGTAACAGCTCAGTAACTCCTCAGGCCATAACTAAAGCAGCACCATTGTGAGATATATGTTGGAACAGGCAATATGAGATAAATTATGTTGGGCCTGATACGGGAGCAGACTTGAGGGATGGGTGGGAAACTGGGGATATTGGTGGAGGATTTGGTATATTGGTGGTAGGACTGGTGTTGGAATATTGAATGCCTGATACCACTCTACTGTGAACAAGTTTGTAAACCATGGTGTTTAAATAAAGTTTCACCAGAAATAAAAAGTATTTCTTCTACCCAAAATAAAAACTATTTAAATAAGTATCTGTACAGTTTTTATGGGCTGGAGCGATAGCACAGTGATTGGGCTTTCGCCTTTCACTCGGCCAACCCGTGTTCGATTCCTCTGCCCCTCTCGGAGAGCCTGGCAAGCTACCCATGCATATTGGATATGCCAAAAACAGTAACAATAAGTCTCTCGATGAGAGACATTACTGGTGCCTGCTCGAACAAATTGATGAGCAACGGGATGACAGTGACAGTGTGACAGTGTTTATACTGAAGTTAATTTTGAGCTGCTCTGGAATTCATATTCTTAGCATTATATTTGCTTGGGCATGCAACACAGTCTATACATATTGCCTGACAGCCATTTTTTTTCTTATTCCTCACCTTCAGGTTTCTTCTTCCTTGGCCTGTTTGTCTCCCAGAGTCCTTCTCTCCTGCTTCCCTTGGACTTGGCATGGTACACATCCATAACATTTTCTTGAATCTCTTTTAGCCTGGCTGTTTTATGTTCTTATGGTCATTTATTATTGGCAGACTGCACAGATCCCATTCCAACCAGTTTTCTTGGCAGTTTTTTTGATAGGCTGGGTTTTGATATCAAGGTGATATTCATAATCAACAGTGAAGAAAGCAAATGAAGGCCTTAGAAGCACTGAGATCTTCAATGTTCCTTAACGCCTTTGTGAGGTAATAGAATGCTTATTCCTCTGTCATAGTGACCTTTGTCACCTTCACTGTATCTTGAAACTTTGACTTTTCATAAGATTTCCCTTTCTCTGAATGCTACATCTCACAGAACTTGGCTGAGTTGACAGAGAATCTGGGTACTTCTCTTTGTGCATGAGCTAGCATGTCAACATAAAGAAGGCATATGAGGACATTTTGTCCTTCCTTGGTTGAGATCTCCTGTGCCCACAGGATGGAATGACATCAAATGGGCCTTTTTGCTCTGAAGCCCACTGAGCATCTAGATCTGGGCTACACTGGTATCTTCTTGACTTTCTTTGTTTCTTTAATGGATACCTATGAATGTATAAGGAAGCATACATCCAGATATTCAAATGTATGTATGCATTTAATGTATATCTTATGGCTTAATTCATAGGTAGTCATTAATATATATTTCAATGGCTACCTATGGATGTATAAGGAAGCATACATACAATTGATTTAAAGATCAGTTACTAGGAACAGATTTTTAAAAAACAGGAAGGTGTCATCAGGTCAGGCAGAAAAAAAACTATGAGTGTCCATTAGGGTCTGGACCTGGCTGAGGCCATTGGAGGTACTCCTGAATCTCCCTAGGGTGCTAATTTATACCTATACAAGGTGTGCTCTGTGGCTATATCCCACCTCCAGCTTGACTCTTCCTATGGAAGTATGGAAATCAAGAGTAAGCACTGAGAAACTTACAGACTATCAGGAGTATACTTTCGTCTATTAGGCTTGCCATTATAAAAATAAGAGTTTGTTTGTTGCATATAGATACTTTTCAGTTCCTGTTTTCTAATTTGTTTCCATTACATTTTACAAAGAAACTCATGTAACTGCAATGAATAGGACATTTTAACAAAGAGAAAGTGGTCTTTCATCACAGGAAGCTCGAGGCGCATTTTCTTAAATGCTCCAAGGAGGCATCCTAAAGGAACATATGGAAGAGCTCGGGCTGGGTCTCTGATAAGTCAGGGGCTGCTGCTGTCTGCTCTTGGCAATTTTTAGAGACATTGAGCAAAACAACTTAATTGTAGTTTCCATAGTTACCAGCCACCACCAAGGAGAACATGAGCAGATCTTAAAGGGAAAAGCAGACATAGGCAAAGACAGGAGGGTAAGGAGGATGATGGGATGATGCTGAACCCTAGACAGGTTCTGGATCCTGGAGCAGATGCCCATCGTTCCACATTGCTGAAGCCATTGTTGTTATCTCGATCTCATGGGTGGTACCCTAGTACCCAAGGAGGGCACAGCACCAATGTGGCTTCCCATAAGGAACACCAGCAGGGAATGATGGGAGACCTTGTGCACCACTTATGGAACAAAGTACTCTTCAGGTTTCAAGCTCTGCCCTTTTCAGTGCCAGCTACAGGAGACTCACCTCCATCTCTTCCAGGCAACCCACAGGCTATCAACATCCACCTGAAGCAAAGGGAGTGCTGAATAGCCACAATCTGGAAAAAACCCGAGTGCCCAAAAACAGATGACTGGTTAAAGAAACTCTGGTACATCTACACAATGGAATACTATGTAGCTGTCAGAAAACATGAAGTCATGAAATTTGCATATAAGTGGATCAACATGGAGAGTGTCATGTTGAGTGAAATGAGTCAGAAAGAAAGAGACAGACATAGAAAGATCGCACTCATATGTGGAATATAAAGTAGCTGAGAGGTACAAGCTTATAATGATGCAATTTCTGGCAGATATTTCTCTGGACTTAGTTACTAAAATACTAAAATACAGAAATCCAAAACCATGTGGCTGCTAGTGTTGCCACTTGACCTCATATCTCTTCATTCTCAGCAATGGAAAACAAATTATCAATTGCTTCCTTTTCAGCAGGTCCAACTTTAGGGGGGAGAAACTCCAAATAATAATAGTGAGTTTTTTTGTCGAAATATTGAATGTAATCAAAGTAAAGTGAAAGTAAAGTGAAATTTATCAGTTACACAGGCGGAGTGGGGGGCTGGGAAGTTGAGGGGGTGGGGGGAGGTATACTGTGATTCTCGGTGGTGGAATATGTGCACTGGTGAAGGGATGGGTGTTCAAGCATTGTATAACTGGGACTTAAACCTGAAAGCTTTGTAACTTTCCACATGGTGATTCAATAAAAGAATAAATTAAAAAAAAAAAAACAAAGGGGTGCTGAGAAGGAAAAAACTGGAAGCTTTCCATAGAAGCCCTCTAACTTTCAGGCTCAGAATTCAACTTGAGATAAGTCTTGGTGTCATGGTCACCCATTATACACCCCCACATTGTACATACATTGCTCCTTGGGGAAGGGTGTATAAACATTGCTGACATGTTTGCTTGAGGCAAGGCGCTGTCCCAGGTACTGAAGATGCTGGGCATCCAACAGCAGAAGGCTCTGTTGCCAGCAAGCCTTTGTTCTCATGAGATGGACAACACGGCATAAACATAAACCGCAATTGCGGTGAGGTCATGCATGTTCCACCGACTTTAGGATCTGTGCCAGGCCATGTCTACATATCCTTTAGTATTTGAAGAGATGTGAAGGACAAAGAGACACACGCAAAAAGAAGACAAAAATGTGACTCCCAGGAATTCTAGCTAGGATCAGCAGTGAAGTTTCTAAATACATGGCATTGGGGTGTCATCTTGGCTCCCTTCTGCATGTCCCTACTTGCCCAGAAGAGCTCTCTATTACCTACTTGACTTCAGGTATGACTTGGATTTCTACTATCCATTTCAGGGCAAATGTCGGCCTCTTTTTTTTTTTTTTTTTTTCAAAAACCCAAAGAAGAATGACTGGGAACTGTACCTGGGCCTCCAACCACTAGCTGGCGCTCCAGATGCTCTCCAGCTCTGAGGAGAGCCGCAGGGAGAAGGACTGATGTTGATTTAGGAAAATATTTGGATTATGTGAAATAAGAAGCAGTCCCGCCTTAGAATAATAGGCTTGTAAATCACTCAGGAGAGAAAAGGAGCCAGAGGGAGGAAGGGGAAAGACTTGGGACGTGAGTTTACGATCTCTCCAGAAGCCCATGATGGAATTACAGTCTCATAACTCACTGGGACTTGCGTTTCCCTCCAGCCTGGCCTCAGCGCTTACCCAGGGCCCCCTGGGAAGGCCAGTCAGGGTGCCAGCAAAGAAAGACTTGCTCAATGAAGGCCTAAAGCAATCCCCTTAGTTTCTCTGGAGAATGGGAGAGGGCAGTGACCACAATTATGTGTTGGGTTCTGGCAGCCGGGTCTCCACTTCAGAGATTCTGTGGGACTGTGTCCAAGTGAGTCCCCAGGAACAGAGACTGATAAGACAAGTTGAACTATAGGATAAGACCCAAACACCAGATGAAGGAAGTTACTGGGGTTCTGCTGGGAGACAGGTGTTTGGGCCCCACCGAACAAGCACGTTGACACTCCTTGTGAATGAGGTGGCACAGATAAGGGTACCCTGTGTCTTTTCCCCTGCTGGAACCATGTCTCGAGTTTGCCTATTTTACAAATGGAAGACTCCAGTTGTGGGGCAAAGATGTGCCCAGCAGGGCTCAGGATTGCTCACTGCCTGGGAGCAGAGTCATTCCACGCACTTTCTCCATGGGAGGAGAAAAGATGCGACTAAATGTAGCCCCTGGAACTCTCTGTGGCCTCTGTAACAACCAAGGTTGAAGAATAGGAGGAGGAGGAGGGTAGCGGACACACAGGAAATGTATTTTCATGGCAAGCCAGTGACAGGCTGTTAATAAGCACACCTTTTTTTTTGAGGTGTGCTTATTATGTGCCAGACGTCGTGCATATTTTTTTAAATCACATGAAATTCTCACCACTTTCTCACTGATGATTTCCTCTAACATGTGAAGGGAATGAGGCATGGAGAAGATGAACTGCTTGTCCCGAACCATCCATATGTAGTTGAGAATGGTACTAGAGATTCAAACCCAGGTCTTTCTGCAACTGTCCTGCTTCCCGCTGGGATGTCTACCCAGCATCTCATTCCCTGGAATGGCAGCTTCTAAGTCTTTGCACTATCTAGAAATCTTTCTACCAGAATCTTTACCATTCAAATGTTACTCTTCTCTTCCTGTTTTCATTCACCTCATGACCCAATGCCTACCCCTGCTCATTGGCTCTGCAGTGTTCTTTGTATTCCAATGGTACAGTGAAAATCAGTCTATGAGAGAAAAGGAGAAGAAATGAAGGAAGGAAGGGAGGAAAAGAGGAGAAAGGGAAATGTAAACATTGTTTAGTGTTCGTTGTACTCTGTAGTCATTGCAGAATGATAACGCTCTCCTGTGTGGGATATTAGGAGACATACTCAACAAGGCAGGAGAGATAATGCAGTGGGTAAGGCACAAGCCTTACAAAGAGCTGACCCTTGACAGGAGTGGCTCCTAAGCACAGAATCAGAATCTGAGCACCACTGGGTATGCCCTCTACTTTATTAAAATACAACAGCTAAAAAGAAAATGTAGTGAGACGATAACACACGGACAAAGACAACCAACTTCTGAGTCCAAAGAGAGAGTACAGCAGGTAGGGTGTTTTCCTTGCATGTGGCCAACCTGGGATCACTGGAATTCCATATGACCCCCCGCCCCCAGCACTGCCAGGAGTCCTGAGTGCAGAGCCAGGAGTAACCTGGAGCATAGCCAGGTATGGCCCCCAAACAGAATCAAATAAACAAAAAAGACAACAGACTACCAAAACAGTCTTCAGAACTGAGCAGGGGACAGGGCGGAAGGGTCAGGTGAGTTGAGGGGAGGATGAACAGTGAGACAATCATGGAAGGAAGCTAACTCTCTGGTAAAGGTTGTGGTGTGGGATCATGCCTGCATGAAACCCTGTCATTAACAACATATTAAGAGAACAGGCTTTGGAAGCAGAGAGACACTGGAGCACAACCCAGTCTCTCTCTGT
Source organism: Sorex araneus (assembly GCF_027595985.1). Lineage (NCBI taxonomy): Eukaryota > Metazoa > Chordata > Mammalia > Eulipotyphla > Soricidae > Sorex > Sorex araneus. The sequence continues at coordinate 430,291,344 of NC_073302.1, forward strand.
TTTTCATTAACCATGTGTGGGACTAAAGTCATTATTGATTTGATCCTCAGTGTGTTCATCTCTAAAATGGGCTCAGTAGTAGGATGAGGGTTAGGGGTTGGCTGGAGGGAAACTGGGGACATTGGTGGTGGTAAATGTGCACTGGTGAAGGAATAAGTGTTGGATGGTTGCATGACCGAAACCCAGTTATGAACAACTTCATAACTGTGTATCTCAAGATGACCCAATAATAAATAAAATGAGTACAATGATGAAGGCTTTTTAAGCAGATTGTATTCTGAGATCTGGTGGAGGCAATGTATATTACTGATACAAATTTATACAAGATATTGTCTCTCTGAGGAAGTCATTTGTGACCTGGGAGGTGAAGGCCATCTGTCATGAAGAATTTGATCTGGGTTCCTCCCAACACTAGCATTCGGTATCTTCTCTAAATATTTCAGCAGGGGCTAAGGACATAGCTCAATGGCCAAGCGCATGCTTGTGTGCATAAGACCTGGATTTCTTCCCCTGCAATGCACGTGCGTGCTCAAATTGCAAATATTTGATCAGTCCCACATTTTCTGAAAGGGCTACATTTCTTTTTAATTGCTAGGACATGGAAGACTGAGGTCCATTAGAGAACCCAGTCTTTAGGATCAATTTAGTTACATTACATGATCTTCTTTGGGTCCCTGATCTTGTGGTCCAGAGCTTTTTGAGAAAGCAGTTGAATATTTATCCTATTACTATGTGTCCCTCGTAGAGTTCAGAATAAAAGAAATGGAACACCTGGTCTCTTACTGAGGAGAAGAGGCAGAACATAAAGATAAAAATTTTAGGGAATAAAATTATCAAGTACATATCAGCATTGATTCTATTCCAATAAAGTGCTGGGTGGTGCAGTATGAGCAATTAGGGACAACAGCAACCCAGATAAGGTGCTAATTGTACAGCACAGGAGAGAAAGGCAGAAAGTTCCTGGAAGGTTAAATAGCAACAATTTGGAGACATCACTGAGATAAGGGGTGATTCTAGTATTTATCAAGAACTATGCCACTGTGAGGATTCATATGCCTCCCATGTCTCTCATATCTCAAATTTTTCAGGTGCTATACAAACTTGGTCTTGTTGTAAGTATAGACAAAGAGTCAAAAAGGAATAGGCTTCCTCTGGTGATGAAAAGGATGGCTAGGAATAATGTGGAGGGCTTTTACCCCCACCCCCCAAAAAAGTATTTTGGGAAGTGACTTTACTGTTGCTTGAATCGAATGTTAAGAGTTCTAAAGGATTCAGGGTCACAAAAGGAGAGAGAACAAAAGGGAATGCCCCACCGCAGAAATGGGGTGGAGAGGTGGGGGATGGGGTGGTGGTGGTGGGAGGGATATTGGGAACATTGGTGGTGGAAAATGGGCACTGGTGGAGGGGTGGGTAAACGATCATTGATCATTCTATGACTGAAATGCAAACACAAAGGTTCTTAAGTTTGTAACTGTACCCCACGATAATTCACTAATAAAAAATTAAAAAGAAAATAATAAAGGATTCACGGTCAGAGAGAGGTCAGAGAGATAGTACAGTGGGGGGATGCTTGCTTTGCATGTGGCCAACCCAGATGCAACCTCCAGCATCCCATATTGTTCCCTAAGCCTGCCAGAGGTGATTTCTGAGTGCAGAACCTGTGGTAAGCCCTGGCACTGCTTAGTGTGGCCCAAAAACAACAAAACACTGGTGCACAACACTCCATACTCTCTTGACCGACTTTCTCACTCCAGCTAGTGTTGTAGTAGCACTGTAGCACTGTTGTCCCGTTGTTCATCAGTTTGCTGGAGCGGGCACCAGCAACATCTCCATTGTGAGACTTGTTGTTACTGTTTGGGGCATATCAAATACACCACGGATAGCTTTCCAGGTTCTGCCCTGCGAAGGGATACTCTCGGTAGCTTGCCGGGCTCTCTGAGAGGGATGGAGGAATCGAACCTAGGTCAGCGGTGTGCAAGGCAAACACCCTACCTGCTGTGCTATCACTCCAGTCCATTGTCGTAGTAACCAGGTGGAATAAAGGAAGCCTTGGGGTCAAGCACAGCATGCCCTTTGCCCATTGCCTAAGAACTCTGTACCTCTACCCACGGACTGTGTTTGACATCTAGTCATTCTGTACACCTACAAAATTGGAAGTCAGGATGGAACAGCCCAATGGCACTAATGAGCATTGGGGAATGGGGGCCCTTGACACCCTTTGATGTATATTCTAACATGTTTAGAGGGCCAATGAGTCTAGTAGGGGTCAGTTAAACAGTATTGAACAGTTTGCAGTTGGACTTGGTTGGCTTCACTCTTCTACCCCCATCGTTTCCCAAAGTCAACCAAGGATCTGTGTGTGTGTGTGTGTGTGTGTGTGTGTGTGTGTGGTGTGTGACAGAGACAGACAGACTTGACTTTTATTCCATTTAACTGACACTCTTAGAGCAACCACTATATGCAGAGAGCTTTCCTATTAGCCAGGGATAGACAGATTATCTGGTGATGAAAGTAGTGGAGTTGAGATTAGGAAATATAACTCAATACTCCTCAATAAATTTCCTAAGTTGGAAGAACTAAGATTAATACGTAAGTACAGGACCCTCTATCTTCACAAAGATGAATACACATTCTTCTCCAGTGTACATATGGAATGTTTTCCACGATTGACAATATGCTGAGAATATTTGAGTATCAAAAAATCACAAAAATAGAAATAAGAAATATCATACCTCAGGCCATAATATCATGTCATCAGAAATTAATTAGAGAAATAAAGGTGTTCGATACAGCTAATATGGCTTTAGCCCCATTTCCATACCCCACCAATACCACCAAAAACAACAAAAGGTGATTAAAATCTCAAACATTTGGGAACTGAACACAGTGTTAAATAATTACTTGATTAAAGAGAAAATCAAAGAAAAATGAAAATATTCCTAGAAATGAATGAGAATGAAGACATAAACTACCAGAGCTCATAGGACATTTTTCTGATAATTTGTGTACTAAAGGAAAAGTTCATAACTATATAGTCTTAAGTCAGGAAGCAGAAAAACCCACAAATAAATTACTGAAACTCTTAGCTTGAGAAACTAGAGAAAGAGCAACAAAGAAACCCAAATGTAAGTATAAAGAAGGAAATAATAAAAATCAGAGGAGAAATCAATAATATAGAATTCAAGAAAACATTTAAAAGGATCAATGAAGCCAGAAACTGGTTTTTGAAAAGAATAAACAGGATTTAAAAAAAAAAAAAAACTTAGTGACTGAAGAAATAGTACAAAGGATAAGGCCCTTGCCTAGCATAAATCTGTGACCACATCCCTAGTTCAAATCCCAGTACCACATTTGGCCCCCAAAGCATCACTGGGAGTGTCCACAAAACAAAACAAATAATAAAGCCTTAGATTCACAAGGAACAAAAGAAGGAAGCCTAAACAAATCACCATAATGCCCAATACCCTTCACCAATGTTCTTGTTTTACTTCTAGTAATAGCCACAAGCTTTCTTGCTCCACTCATGCACCCTGTTCCTTTGTCATAGCAAGGTAAATAAAAGGTGAGAGTTCAAATGTCAGCTATAAACCATTAGACTGTCAACTCAGACTGTGTTTCCTTGGATGGGTGGGGGTGGGTGGGGGGCTGGACCACATTGGTGTTGTTCAAGGATTCCCCTGGTTGTATGCTCAGGAATAATTCCTGGAAGTGCTCAAGAGAGTACATGTTGTGCCCGGGATAGAACCTGAATCAGCCACATGCAAGGGTAACACCTTCCTTGCTATACAATCTCTCTGGTCCATGGACTGAATTTCTTATACCCTACAACAGTCAGGATAGGCTGGGTTAGGCTGCACTGATAAACAAAAGGCTCTCATTCCACATGACTTCAACCAAGAAGAATTAAATTTCTATTTATAAAACATAGATACCAGGGTCAGGTGGTCACTCTGCTCACTGTCATCATGGTCCTCACCCTGAGGTTCAGATTGACTGAGAATGGCTGGTGACTTACATAGTATTTCATGGGTGCAGAGCTGCCATTATCATACTGGGGATTTTAATCCTCAGTTAGGACTGGAAAAAGTGGGGATTTTGAGCTGATACAATCTACCAGATACCCAAGTTCAGAGCCTTCCAGTTTTGGGTGAGTGATCATGGGGATTTGGCTTCCAGAAAGGTAGGACAAATGACTTTCACTTTCTTCCCTTTACTCCTCTGTAGCTGGCACAGCTCTACAAATCCAGGAAGCAATTGTGAGCATAATTCCTATCTCTTCACCTGCCACTCATGGTCACTCAGGGCCTTATTTCCAAAGGATAAAATATTCATAAAATTCATGGAGCGTGGCTTGACATGGAAAATAATGGCAATCATGTTAGTTCTAAAGGGAAGATAATCCAGAGGCTGGTTTTGTAGCTGATTGCTTGTTCTAGCTCCTCTGCCCTCCCCCCCACCCATTCATGATTTACTATGATTTTCATACTGACACGAGTTGAGTTTGGGTCATACAAACCCAACTTACATGGACATGGCCCTCAACAATCTTATAATCAACCATTAAAACTTAAACATAGCTCATTGGGAGTTAGATATGACCTTTCATAAAATAAAGCATCTATTATTAAATTTAATTTTGTGTTCCCTTAATTCAGCCCTTTTCTCCAACGTGTGCATCTGGAGAGAGGGCCTTGAGGGAAGTAATGAAGGTTATAGGTGTTGGACCCTAACCTGATAGAACCGGTATCCTTATGAGACATCAGCTCTATCTCCCTCCCCCCTTCACTTTCTCTCCCTCTCCCCCTATCTCCCTCCCTCTCTCTCTCTCTCTCTCTCTCTCTCTCTATCTCTCTCCATGCACACAAGATAAAAGAACATGAGAATAACAGAAGGCAGAGGTATGTAAGTCAGGAAGAGAAGTCTCAAAAACCAACCCTGGTAACTTGGCACCTTGATCAGGAATGCAAAAAAAAAAATACATGTCTGTTGTTAAACCACCCAGTCTAATATTCATATGATACCTCAAGCAGAATTAATACAGACTAACAATGTCATTTTTTGTGGCTAATAATAATACTGCATACAGTGATGACCCTCATAGTATGTGAGTCTTTTTCACTTCAAGGGTACAGTCGTTTTCCTCCATTGTCTCCTGGGTTCCATAGAATACTTAACACAATATTCAGTTCATAGAAAACAGTGAAGTGGTCTGCTTGAGGGCACGGTGGTCGGTTGTGACAAGGTATGATACCACAGGCATAAAGGAACCTGAAGACAAGGAAGAAACCCCACAATGTGTGGAATTCGACTCTGAACTTTCACAGTTCTCACTGCATAGAAAAAAGAAAAGACATCTTCCGACTCATGAACTGCACTTTCCTTGTGAGTTGGAATGACTAAGCACAATCCCTCTGTGTTGACTTCAGTGCACCTGCTTTGTGTTAGGTCTGGAGGCCACTAATGCCATTTTCCTCTCTTCTGTTCCCATGTAAACCCTAGGACAAAGGTGTCCCTTCCTCTTTCCCTGTTATGTTTCTAGGGGTTAAAACTTCTCAGAATCATTGCCAAAGGGCGTGTCCCTTTCTAGCCCCCAGATCTCAGAAGTGGTCACTTCTGGGAGGTGTGAGAACCAGGGCAACAATATTGAACTGTCCTTGGCAGGCATAATACTAAGCCATCTTCTGACCTTCTCTAGGACCCTCAGGAGGTCCCATCCTGGTGAACACCATCTATGTGCACTTTGTTCCAGGGTAAAGGGAGGTCTTATCTTAAGGCTGGAGGAGCTGGACTGATGTTTGAGCAGACAGCAGAGAGTGAGAGGAAACTCAGTTTTGCGGGAAGTTGAGGTCCAGCTCTTGGGTGACTCTAAGGTTTCCAAATGCTTCCATTGTCCCCACACTTATTTCCTCCCAAGCTTATTCTTCCTTCTCCTTCCTTCCTTCCTTCCTTCCTTCCTTCCTTCCTTCCTTCCTTCCTTCCTTCCTTCCTTCCTTCCTTCCTTCCTTCCTTCCTTCCTTCCTTCCTTCCTCCTCTCTTCTTCCTTCCTTCCTTCCTTCCTTCCTTCCTTCCTTCCTTCCTTCCTTCCTTCCTTCCTTCCTTCCTTCCTTTCTTTCTTCTTTCTTTCTTTCTTTCTTTCTTCTTTCTTTCTTTCTTTCTTTCTTCTTTCTTTCTTTCATTCATTCTTTCTTTCTTTCTTTCTCTCCTTCTTTCTCCCTTCCTTCCCTTCCTTCCTTCCTTCTTTCTTTCTTTCTTTCTTTCTTTCTTTCTTTCTTTCTTTCTTTCTTTCTCTCCTTCTTTCTCCCTTCCTTCCTTCCTTCCTTCCTTCCTTCCTTCCTTCCTTCCTTCCTTCCTTCCTTCCTTCCTTCCTTCTCTTCCTTCCTTCCTCTCTCTCTCTCTTTCTTTCTTTCTTTCTTTCTTTCTTTTCTTTCTTTCTTTCTTTCTTTCTTTCTTTCTTTCTTTCTCTCTCTCCTTCTTTCTCTCTTTCTTTCTCTCTCTCTTTCTTTCTTTCTTTCTTTCTTTCTTTCTTTCTTTCTTTCTTTCTTTCTTTCTTTCTTCTTTCTTCTCTCTCTCTCTCTCTCTCTTTCTTCTTTCTTTCTTTCTTTCTTTTCTTTCTTTCTTCTTCTTTCTTTCTCTCTCTCTCTCCTCTCTTCTCTCTTTCTTTCTTTCTTTCTTTCTTTCTTTCTTCTCTTTTCTTTCTTTCTTTCTTTCTCTCTCTCCCTTTCTTCTCTTTCTTTCCTTTCTTTCTTTCTTTCTTTCTTTCCTTTCTTTCTTTCTTTCTCTTTCTTTCTTCTCTTTCTTTCTTTCTTTCTCTTCTCTTCTTCTTCTCTCTCTCTCCTCTCTCTCTCTCTCTTCTTTCTTCTTCTTTCTTTCTTTCTTTCTTTCTTTCTTCTTCTTTCTTTCTTTCTTTCTTTCTTTCTTTCTTTCATTTTTGGGCCACATCTGGGGTCTATTCCTAGATAACTGCTCAGAGGGCACTCCTGGTGGCACTCATGGGACCATATGTGCCCAAGGATAAAACTGGGGTTGGACACATGCAAGGAAAGCACCTTAATTAACCCCCATCCTGCCTCTCTAGTGCTTGACTATTCTGCTTCCTGCCTGATTCTCTTTTCACATTGGACTTTGAAGGAGACAGTGCTCCATCCTCTTTCTGCTGACCTAAGTCTCAGAGGACAAAGTTTCTGCTCCAAGGTGCCAGTTGAATGAATGCTGTGCAGAGACGTCAGCTTCCCTACACCCAGGCAAAGTTTTTGCTTCACTCTTGACAGTTTCTCTCATTTTTCCTCAACATCACCTCCCCCTCAGCCCCCTGCCCCTGACACACTCTAAGCCACCAGGGACTGTAGACAGAGGTGCTGTCTCTTTTTCCTGCTTCCCTCCATCATTGTTACACTTCATTTATTCCATTTTTACTCCAGAGGCACAACTTGACTCAAAATCTCCACTTTCTATTAAACTGGAAGAGTAACAAAGTATTCTACACCACAACATAGCTCACCCAAAGACTCAAAGCAAGGATGGCAGCCCCGGTGTCCTCTCCAGAGCCAACTGCCATGATATACTGTATCTTCCTGGGGGTGCTCAGACTTTGTAGGGAAGTGATGCTATTAGCACTGATGAGGTGCAAGTTTGCTCCAGAGACCTCTGAGTGTGACAAATGTCAGAGCTTTCAGCAAAAGGATGCGCCAGTGAGACTTAAATATCATGACTCAAGACAGAAGTTTCTACAGTTCCACACCAGTATTTCTTGACCTTTATCTGACTGTCACCACCTTGCTCTACCATTTAGACCCCTACTCTCATATTGTGTTCTTCCCATTAATGTGATTTTTTACCTGTGCTCCTCAGAATATCCTGGGGGCAGAGGGGTGTGTGTGAGAGCCCTCCCCGCCCCAAGAGACCCTGCTTCAGCAGCCGAAAATCTCCACAACCCAACCACCGCCATGCTCAAAGTTGCTCCCCACACACCCAGGCCGAGCCTCACGTATGAGTGAATGTATTTCTGGACTGCGCGGCCACATTTGATAAACGCATAAGACACTCCCTACCCATTCTCCAAGAGTATCACACCACATTTGATGGGGTTCAAATAGTAGGCAACCAATCATAGAGGGAAATATATGTATGCATATATACAAATTTTCAGATATATAAATGCGAAAGTACATCACTCAACTTTTTTTTTTTTTTTTTGCTTTTTGGGTCACACCCAGCAATGCACAGGCGTCACTCCTGGCTCATGCACTCAGGAATCACCCCTGGCGGTGCTCAGGGGACCATATGGGATGCTGGGGTTTGAACACAGGACGGCCGCGTGCAAGGCAAACGCCCTACCCACTGTGCTATCACTCCAGCCCCCATCACTCAACTTTTAACATGTTAGTGATATCCTAAAGAATGTCTTAATGGCCTCTGCCAAAATAGAACAATCCTCACACTGTTTTTTTTATAGATACTTTTTTCGTAGCATTTTCAGCATTTTTTCATAACAAACAATACAAAATATATTACTTCAGTTGTGCTTTGGGACAAGGATTGGTTGGGACAAGGCTTGGGATGAAAACACCCCAAATATGTGGTGGGAAGGTGTCATATCATGGTGGTAGGATTGGTGCTTGAATATTAAATGTAACCAGATATTGTGAACTACCTTATAAAATAAAAAATTAAAGCAAACAAACAAAAAAGAATATCCTGGGGGCCCACAGGGTCACATGATTGCCAGTTGGGAAACTTTGATCTAGACCCTGGAGCCCTGATCAGCCCCTGACACACTCCAAGCCCCTGGTGCGGTCTTTTCTCCTGCTTACACTTCTCAACTGTCCTTCCATGTCTGGCCAGTCACACAGAAAGAAAGACCCAATTTTCAGACTGCATTTTTATTATTTTTTAATAAACTTTATTCTATATTACAAATAGTTTTTTTTTGTTCTGAACTGCAAAATAGGAATGCCTTATATTTACATACACAGGTATACAATTAATTATAACAAAGGTACAGAAGCTTGCCTTTACCAAGTTACAACTGGGCTCCAATTTAAATAGCACAGGTTTCCTTTTTAAAAAGTTTATATTTTCATTTTTTTTTAAATCTTACTAGGATACTCTTTTTAAAATCAAAACCAGAAGACCCTCTTCCTCGAATAGATTTCATCCGCCTGTCTTTGAGGCTCATGATAACACTGTTGTCTAAAGATAAGCTTTACTTGGTTCTAACAGGGTCAGTGTTCAAGGTGGGAGCTTTATGGAAAGAGAAGTGGGGTGGGGTGGGCTGAGCTGGGCTGGGCTGGAAGTGGGGGCAGGACTGGGAATGATCTGCCCCACCTCCCCCAAGGGCCTCTCTGAGACTCAAAGCCAATAGCTTGAACCACCCATTCACCCATTTCTGGGTCTCCGCTGCACCCTAGCGCTTGAGACTTCACTCTGGATCACCTAACCAGGCTGGAGTCCCCTCCCTGGCACCTCCTTGGCTCATTGAGCCCCTGGACTGCTGAGATGCTCTGGAGTTGCTGGTTGCTATGGTAACTTGGCAGCACCCTGCTGAAAGAGATAGGCTGATTTCTACCAGGGGGAAGGGGGGGCAGCTGCCTCTAGTTGCTCCTTCCCGTCTCTGGCCCGGAGGTCCTGTTCTTGGCCATTGCAGCCCACGCATGAAAAAGCAAGGATCTCGGGCACCCCTGGCAGAGAGGGATGGGGGTGGGGAGGACCGTGTACGTGCAACACAAAGTCATTGGTTTCCAAACGGAAACAAGATTCTTTGAGGTAAACTAGCTTTTCTTTTTTTTTTTTTTTTTTTCTTTAAAGAACAAAAGGTTCCACGAGCCAACAAACTGACGAGAACATCAGGGAAGAAGAGGGAAGGACACACAGACGTAGGGAGCCCCTCTGGAACTAGTGCCTGAAGAGTGGTCCCTAGGTAGGGTGGGCAAAGCGGCCAGTTTCCCAAGTGTCCTTGGCACTGATGTGTCAGGGTTTTTCCCACTGGGAATCCTGCTGTGGTCAGGGAGCCTTTCCCAGATGTGCTTGAGTGGGTGGACCAAGGGAGGGAGAACTCCACCGAAAGAACCCCGTGCGAGGGCATGCGGAGGCCACATCGTGTGCACACGCACTGGGCAGTTACAGGTCCTGCAGCACCAGAGTCGTCCCTCAGGGACTGTCCCCGTGGTTTGGGCAAAGCCCCGGAGAACTAGGTGTGGTTCAGCCATGCCAGTGGCCGGCTGGAGGGCCAAGACTGGACAGGACAGGAGGAAATAGCAGGGCTGGAAAGGGGGTTCCCAGCTCCCCACGTGCCTCTCTTTCTCTGCCAATACAAAGAGGAAATTCTTTTATATTCAGTCACTATTTTGGTCCATTTAGCTCCCCTCTACTCAAGGCATTTCACTGGGACTCTAACGGAGTACTGATTACCATGACAATCCCTAAGTCCCATATTATTAATTTTTTTTTGTAAAGTTGGAGGCACCCCCCCCCACTAATAAAAAAATAATTGTCCTGGGGCATAAAGCTTTGGAGTGAAATAAAACAAGGTCTGTCTCGGCTGCCTAGAGCTTTCCCTGCGGTTCCTAAAGGATTTGGAGGTGCAGGGTGTCCTGGTGAGATTTTGCTGTGCTTGGAGCAGTTCGGGGCAGGGGTGTTGTGGTGGCCCACCCCAGCCTCTAGGCCTCGGTCGGGGGAGGGGGGGCGCTGCCAGTTTCCCACCCTGTAAAGCGAGATTGCATATGGCACACCTGTGAGGACAGGGGGACAGTGGGAAGCAGAAGGAGAAGGGTGTGGGTCCGGGGGGCTGTGCAGCTGGGGTGCTTCCCGGGGTGGGGCGGGGGGAGGGCACAACCAGGAATACCCTACTCCCTTCTTTCACCACCGTGGGACACGCATTGCTGGAAATCAGGTTTTGATTTTGGGTTTTTCTCGCTACCGATTTGTACTTGGCACCCGCCCTGGGGCTCCCTCTTTATTTTCAAGGTCTAGAGAAATAATATAAACAAAAATACAAGAGCTACCTCCGCTCCCCGCAAGGAATAGCCTGCCTGGGGCTGTTTTGTTGTTAAAGGGGAGAGGTTGAGGGGATCTGGGGCTGGAACCCCCCCTCTAAGAGCTGATAGGAGGGTGAGGAGCTCAGAGGACTCCTTGACCAGGCATAAGGGGCCAGGAAGGAGGTGGGGGTGCACTCCAGGACATGGGGGGCCTGGGACCCGGAGGATGCCTCTCAGAGGGCTTTCAGAGGCAGAGGGATCCTGGAAGGACCAATCTGGGGTCTCCTTTCTTGGCTCGAGGCAGGAAAGAGGCTCTGGCTGGAGCAATAACCCTGGAGCCCACTGCGCTGTAGGTATTGGGCTTTGCCTTCTGTGAGATCAAAGGGAGCCTTGAGCCTGAGAGAGGAGACTGAAGGGAAAGCGAGGCTCCCCCTTAGGTCAAAGTGGGGGCCACACACCTGTCGCCTCCCCCCACAACTCCTCCCAGATGGCTAAGGGCTCTGGAAATGACCGAAGCAGAATCTGGCTCTCAGGGTGGAACTTGTCTGTGAAATTCATGTCTGGGGGGTCCTCTGAGGGGTACGAGGGTGGGGTGGGGGGAATAGTGGGGAGTGAGGTGGTGAGGGCCTGAGGTGCCTGCACTTAAAGTGGGCAGGTCTGCATGTTCAGCACGGGAGGGATACTCAGAAGCCAGGCATGCAAGGATGGCGGACCAAGGCCCTTCCTGTGTCCCCACCCCCACCTTGGGCCCCCATCCCGCTCTGTCCCCCTCGCACTTTGGGATTCAGAACTTTTCTCATCTTGGGCCTTGTTCACAGGCTCCCGGGCACTGGCTGGCTGGGGGCGGGGTGGGGGGTGGGGGTAGAAGAGGGAGGTACCGTACCTGAGCCTGCCACATACCCCGTTTTCAGAAAACTCGAGAGAAGGTGAGCAGCAGCATTTTCCTGATGAAGAAGCTGAACCCTGGCCCCCATCACAGCGGCAGCCCACCGAGGTCCAGAAATGCTAGGGTCTCTCCAGACAAGAATGGACAAGGAGGACAGAGCAACACTTGGGGGTGACCCCGGGAGATGCCCAGCCTGCATGGACTTGACTTCTATAGATCCCTTCTTTAAATCCCGAACCCCAGCAAGCCCTCCACTACCCTCACCCCCACTGCCCCCTGCAGCTCATCTTCCCCAACACTTGAACCAGGCTGGTCACCCACTGACCTGGAACCAAGGACCCTAGTGGGGGCGGTGGCTGGAGATGGGGTGATGGGGGAAATTTGGGGGGTCCCAGCTTTCTCCCAGGACACAGGGACTCACATAAAGGTTCCACCTTAAACAGCAGGGTGAGCCCACACATAAACTGTGAGAGGAAGGGTGAGGTTTGAGGGGCACCCTCTCCCCCAGAGCCCCTGGGTGGCCAGATCCCCTTCTCTGGCACCCACCAAGAGGGCAGACTCCGGGGGAGGTTTGCAAAGATTTGGAGGAAAACGGCAACTTGTGGACAAGGCTGTCCTGTCTTAACTCCGAAACAGACCACACGTGCGCCAAGAGTCCATATGGAAGAAACGAAGAGCACACAGAAAAGAAAGAATATCTGTGAGCAAAGGGGTGGCTCTGGTGCTGCCCCCCCTGCACCCCTGCCCACTGCCAAGCAGGCTCCAGCACCAGTAACAGGCAACCTGCGCTTGGACCATAAACCCGGCCCCCCACCCTCACCCCCGGGAGACATGAAGAGAGGGGGAGGAGCACATTTCCTCTTCCTGACATGGCTCGGGGGGCGGGGGGAGGGGGTTGGAAAATTCTCCTAGAACGAAAACGTAGGGGAGAAGAATTCTGTACCGACCAAGGAATAATAACAATAATAATAATCCAGTAAAAAATAAAAACTTCAGCAGAACCAGAAGAACAGTCTAATATTTTTTTTTCTTTTCTGCGTGTTCAGTTTTTCCTCTAACTGTGCAAAACAAAAAAAATAAGTCGAAACCCACGCACACACACGCGCGCACGCACACAGCTTCCATTCAGCCGATCTGTGTTAAATACGTTCATGCTGCACCCCTCCCCGACATGTGCAAAAAATAGTTGAGCCAGTGAGGGCCTCCTGGACCACCTCCCCGGCCTCTTTCCGGTCTGCCAGAGCCCAGGGCCTCTTGGGAGCAAGGAGCACCATCCCAGGTGAACATGCGTGCGCCTCACCCAGCACGTCACTTGCCAAGACCTTTGGTTAGCTTGCTTCCCCTTGACGTACCTCACCCCCCACCACCCCCACCTCGCTTCTCTTTCCCCCAGGCTGGTGGCCAGGATTTGTCCAATATCCACCGTCTTTGACGCCCCTTGTGGCCGTCTTGCTCTGGCTCACCACCGCCCAGCACACTGACCCCTCCCCCTCCCATCCCGTTGAGTCCAAGCCTTGGCCAGAAACCACCCTGATTTCCTATGGACAGGTGACCCCCTCCGCCCCGCCACGAGCACCGGGCCCAGAAAGCAAGATTGGAGTTACCCTGATGATGCGGGATGAATGAAAAAACAAAGAAGGAAATGCTTCAGAATCCTCCTGGACTAAGAAATCTTTCTGAGCTCTCTGCCTCCTCCTGGGACACACACACACATACACACACACACACACACACACAACACACACGTCTTCACACTCAACGAGGCTCGGGTTCTTCAAAGTATGTGATGCTCCATAGACTTTTCCAGAAAACAACGTGGTCCCTTGCCCTCTCTCCACAGAGGCCAGGGAATGAAGCAGAGGTGGGGGGGGGAGTGAAGGCAGCACGGTGGGATCCCCCCCCCCCGCCTCCACCCCTCTTCCCCACCCAGCCCACCGCACATGATGCTTCTCCTGTCTCCCAGGCTGGTGTGTGACTGGATGGCAGGGCCACCAGGAGGGAAGTGTCTGGCTTGTGGGGGGGCAGGGCTAGCCCCCAATATCTAGGGTTCCATCAAGGCAATATGTCCCGGACCCTTGCATCAGCCCGTGTCTCTCTCTCTTTCTCGCCATTGGCCCCGCTGGCCACAGAGAGGAGACAGGAGGGGAGACAGGCCAGGCGTCAGCACAGCTGTCTCTCCCGCTTCCCCTTCCTGGTCCTCCAGACTCTGTTCTGTGCCTCCCGGGCCCGACAGGCCTGGGGCTGCGTGCAGCTGGCATTTTGGTTTGTCTGCATGAGGCTGTGCTTGAGTGGGTTTCTTTGATCGTGAGGAGAGGAGGAGGGACGGTGAAAGCGGCCGCTGAGATGTGGATGAAATAATCCCCGTGGGAGGTCCGGATGGGGGGGCCCCATGACCAGTCATCTGCATAGTGATGGCACCAAGTTCTGCAGGGGCACAGGGAAGGCTGTGGGCCGGCCCTCTGCAGAGTTCTCGGGAAGGACACTGGGGAGGGAGCCATGGAGACGGCTGGAGGTAGTAGCTCCTGGAATGCACTCTGCACACTTGCTGGACACTGGCAGGAGCAATGACCGAGGAGGCTGGGGTGGGGGTGGGGGCAATGAATTGGACGTAGGAGAATGATCAGGACTCCTTGGGCCTCCGGTGTGTGTGTGCGTGTGTGTGTGTGTGTGTGTGTGTGTGTGGTGGGGGTGGGGGCAGGTGGATGATAATGGAAAAAAGCAAAGCCTGCGTCTTCCATGGCAAATGCGTCTCTCTTTTCTCATTGCTCCCCCCAGGTTCCATCTCTGCAGCCTTGGCCAGATGCGAAGGTGGAAGCGTCTCCATGGTGGAACTGGAATGCGGCTGTGATTCTGTCTCCCGTTTGGCTTCCTGCAGATGGGGGAGACGCTGGGCAGGCAGTGTCCCCCGGGCACTGAACAGGCCTTCCAGAAGATTTGGAAGGGGACGCGGAGGTCTCGGCATACCAGCCAAACAGGTGAGAAGCTGCTCCTAGGCACGTTCCCCCATCCAAACACACACAGCCCAATCCAGGCGAGGGGGACGAGAGGTAGACCCCTTTCTTCTCACTGTGTCTAGGGGCCCAGTCCACTGAGGAGCCCCCAGAGATGGACACGTGGGAAGGGAGCGCCGGAAGCCACCTTCCCAGGGAAGTTAATACTGAGCTCCTCGCCCCTTCCCGGGCCGACGTGGATACCAGTGCGGGATCTCGCAGTGGAACCAGCAGCACGGAAGCAGCCTCCGTCCAGGGCTCCTCACCCAGAGCCAGGCCCTGCCGCCTCCCACGGCGGAGGCCGTGGGGTGAGCCGGGAGCGAGCCTCTCTGCTATCTGCCCAACAGGGCCCCTGGTGGTGGACCTGGCCGTCCTGCACGGACTGAGGGTCGGCGGCTTGGTTCAATCGTGTTGGTGTTGGTAGAGCAACTGAAAGAGAAGGAGATCCGGAACGGAGGGAGAGAAAGAAAGGAAAAGAGAGAGACAGCTGGAAAGAGAGAGCGAGATAGTGAGCAAAAGAGAGCGTGTGAGCGCAAACGAGAGACAGACTGAGGAGAGAGAGAGAGACAGACACAGACTAAGATAACAGCACAAAGGAGAGAGCAAGAGCACAAGAGAGTGTGCAAGAGAGCTAGCAAGAGTCAGACTGAGATGACAAAGGTGGAGAGAGAGGAAAGACAGACAGTGAGAGAGAGAGTAAGAGAGAGAGGGAGAGAGAGAGGAGAGAGAAAGAGAAAGGGGTGAAGGGGCGCTGCTCGGGATGCTGCTGAGGCCAGTCGGAACTTGCACTTGGTAAAGATGAGAATCTAGACAGAGGCACGGCTTGGTGTGTCCCTCCTCCAGGGTGACCCTGGAGGACGGTTCTCAGCTGTCTAAGCTCATGAGGGTTATGACTTGCTCTAGTTTGTAGGCCAGTTTCTGCTTCCCACACTGGTCATCGTGGTCCAGTGGGCCGAGGATCTGTGGAAGGACCAAGCAGAAGGAGACGGTGAGTGGGCATGTCCGTGTGTGTGTGAGGCTGTGTGCAGGCAGGGTGGAGGATTGGGGATACGGGCACCAACTGAGATGCCTGCAGGAAGCTGCTGGGCCCATGTGTAGCTTGGCTCAACAGACTGGGGAAGGGTGGGAGGCACCCAAGTGTCCAAGAACCTCATGGGTTCTACCCTACCCTATCCTACCCTTCCCACCCAATCCTATGCCATACTATCCTACAAGTTTTATCCAACTTTTCCCTGCTCTGTCCTACCCTACCCTATTCTACTCTACCTACCCTACCCTGCCTTTCCCTCCAAATGCAGCCCTACTAGTCTCATTCAACCTTACCCTACTTAGCTTACCCTACCCAGTTCTACCCTACCAACCCCATCCTACCATACTCTATCCTTCCCTCCCAGTCTTATCCTACCATACTCTACCCTATCCTACCATACCCTACCCTTCCCTCCCAATCCTATTCTACCCTTCCTTATTCTCCCCTCCCCTCTCAGTCCTATCCTACCATACAAAAACCACCCCCTACCTTACTACACCTTACCATACTATACATAGAACCGGCCAGTGGGATTGGAGAGGTGCTTGTTTAAAGAGAATTAGAGAAGTAAACAAAGTAAAATAAAATCAGGGGAAGAGTAAGGAAGACACAAGAATACAAAAACAAAACAAAAAGAAAAAAATAGGTGCCTGATTTATATACCAAGAAGGATGAGGCAAGAGTAGGGTGTTTCTTAAGTCCATTCTTTGGAGACAGCACCCATATCCTGCAGGGGTGGCAGGGTGTCTTGGGGTTGGGGTGAGGAATTACCCCTGCACAGAGAGGCTTCCAGCCAGGGGTGTCTTCTCCAGTCTTTGCCCGGCCCTCCCCAGGCACCACACAGAACACACTCACCTCCTCACTATACTTGCCCACGTAGGAGAAGATCTCTGACAGTGCGCTCATGGAGTTGAACTCGTTCATATGCATCCGAGATTGCTCGGCCAGGTAGGCGTTCATGTCCTGGTCGCTGATGGCGGGCATCTTCCCAATGTCTGAGTAATACCTGCCAGACACGGGCATAAGGAAAAGAGAAAGTTGAGCCGTGCAGATGGCACCTAAGAGCAATGGGAGCCCCCACACCCCACTCCCCTCAGGTGGGGGCTTGTGTGGGAGCCCCAGGGATCTGTGGTGGGTTTCATCCATCTGCGCCTGGGGGGCTGCCCCAGATAGAGCCGTCTGCAGCACTGCATGTGGAGATGTGGAAGTGGGCAGGGCAGGGTCAGAGGATGGCAAAAGCAAGAGGTACGGGGGGGGGGACCCTTGTCCACGTGTGCTCTGTGCCCAGGGCCTGTAGGAGTAGTTCAGTCTCTTGTACCTTCTCCCACTCTTCCTCACGGACACCAGGGGCCCTTGTGCCAGGGAAGGATGACCATCGAGAGCCCCTCCTCTCTCTGGGGGCTCACCGGGACCCCGGAGGGCCGGCGGCTGCTGGGGAGAGAGGCTGGCAGAGGCAATCAGTCACTGTCACCTGCAGCTGTGCACTGCTGTCAACTGGTTAATTAGATGCCCACATTTACATTTTTAATTTCTGCAATTTGACATTTTATGCAGCAAACCCCCAGTTCCCTGCCGGAGGGGTGTCGTGCGGCTTCCTAATGAGGCCCCGGTGCCCCCAAGACAGTCATGTCTCACCCTCTCCCCAGTCTCTTCTGGTTGTGGACTCTATAAGTGGGACCTACTCAGGGCCTCTCTGTGCCAGGCAGCCCCAGCTAAGTGCCTGGGCACTGAGGCTGGGGGAGAAGCCAGGCTGTGAGCCAACCACAGAGGGATCTGGGAAAGGTCATCTAAGGAGGGACGCAGGGACACACATTGCAAGACACCACATTTTAGGGGACACTGTGTAAGTCAGCCTTGAGAGTCCCCCCCCCCCAGCTCCAGGCTTGATGGGCTGTGAATAAGGAGTGTCCTCCGGGGTGCCCCCTGTGTGCCCTGTGTCTCTCCCAGCCCGTCTCCCTCACGGGGGCTCCACCACTCCGGTTCCCCACCAGGGTCCAGGATGGGGCGGCAGGCTGGCACACGGAAGACTCCAGAACTACTCCAGCCACTGGGCACTGGGACCAGTCGTTACCACGGCTACCAGCTCTGAAAACCAGGAAGGGGCATGGTGAGGCGAGTCTAGGCTGGGGAAAAGTCTGTGTCCACAGGGGAATGGCTGGTAGCAAGACTGGGGGCCCCCAGGAGCCCACGGAGTCTGGGCAGAAGGTCTTGGCCAGATAGCCATGGGGACAAGGGACCTCTTGCTCTGTCCATTGTGGCATCCAAGGGGAGGCCTCTCTGTTCTTCACTGGCTTCAAGTGGGGTCTTTTGCTCATCCCATAAGGGCCGGCAGGCCTGGATCACACCCCCAAACAGCCGCAGGGGCCTCAGGCTCTGGGGAATTGAATGACGCCGCAGGCATCAGAGCTCCCTGGAGAGGGGGCAGGCAAGGCCAGGGTTCCTAGGTGGAGCTGAGCTCTGTGGATGCTCAGCAGGGGCACCCGGCCAGGCCCTTCCGCAGCAGACTGTACCCTGGCACCCCCAGACGACGCCAATGGCACACAGGAGTCAAAGCGAAGCATCACAACCCTGAGACAAACCCACTGTCCTCCCCTCTGGAACAAATGCCAAGGAGGGCTCAGAGTTTCCTCCGGCAGCTGCAGAGGCCTCACCTGCAGAGGGGGAGATGGGCAGGGCGGGGACCCCAGGTTCTCATTAACAGGGCACGACTATCATCAAAGCCGAGGCTCCCAATATTGGCGTTACTGCCGGGAAACCAGACCCAGGTGTGCGGACGGGTCAGGGCCTCTGTCCCCTCATCATCCCTGAGGAACCCGTGAGCCCAGCGTGGGACAGCTATCTCCCCAGAAAACAACAGAGGGTCCCGATCTCTCCTTGACAATGGTTGTCCTTATGCGCTGGCAAGGCATGGAAAACCCAGAATCTTCCCTGAAAAATGGATTTAGGAAGTGTGTGTGTGTGTGTGTGTGTGTGTGTGTGTGTGTGTGTGTGTGTGTGTGAGAGAGAGAGAGAGAGAGAGAGAGAGAGGAGGTGAGAGGAAGAGAGAGAGGAGAGGAGGAGGAGGGGAAGAGGGAGAAAAAGGGGGAGAGATAAGGAGGGGGGAGGGAGAGAGAGGGAGAGAGGGGAAGAGAGGGAGAGTGAGAAAGAAAGAGGGGAAGAGCAGGAGAGCGGGGAGAGGGAGAGGGAGAGAGAGAGAAAGAGAGGGAGAGAGAGGGGGTCAGGGGACACAAGAGCGACTGAGAACCAGATCCGAGCCAGAGCCAGAGCCAGGCAGACAGGAACAGGCAGTGCGGCAGGAAATGCAGAGCAAGCAGGCCCGAGCGAGAGAGGAGTGCGTGGTGGAGAGGGAAGAGTGGAGGGAGGAGGGTGTGGGGCGAAGAGAAGTTGGGTCCGACTCTCCTCTCAAGGCAAACTAACTCCCTAGGTACACTTTGCATCCTTCTCACGCTGGGCTCAGGGATGCCCTAGACCCCCCTGCTTCTGCTTGGCTGCCCGTGTGCACAGGGCACTGGGTGGGGCCACCCGTGACCCGCCCACAGACCCTCACCTGCAGCGCGATGGAACTCTCCGAGGTGTGGGCCTCGGCGTGGCTGACCTTCTGCCACCGAGGCACCCAAGGTGCATCCCCCGCCCCGTCAGGCTTTGCTGAAAGCTGCCTTGACCCCGTCCTGGCCTCCCAGGGCTCTGTCCATCCCGGGCAGCCCTCGCAAGCTCCCCTCGACTACGGTGTCCATGCTGCCCGGGCATCTGTCCCGACTGAGCACACCCAGCAGTTCCGTGCCAGCTCAGCGCTGGCCTGTCATGGCGCTGTCTCACCCTGTGGAGAAGGAGCTTCCAGAAACCAGTCCCCCCAGCCATTGACCCTACAGCAAGGAAGGGGTGGGCGGCCCGGGGCCCGATCCTCACAGTGGCTCCCTGGGGGTCCCCACCTGCAGGTGGGCCTTTTTCAGAAGAGACCGGGGTTCTGAGAGTCCCCCTGAGCTGTTCAGCTTGCTGCTGAGAGGCCTGGGTGCCCCCCAACCACCCTGGCCTCCCCTGCTTTCTAGGCCGAGTCTGCTCAGAGTCGCGGCAGTGCTGAGTGGGCACTGGGGTATGCTTTTTCAGGGCAGCAGACCCCGTGGAGGGCTGGGCTCCACAGGGAGGGGCAGCGCGGGAGGCTGGCTGGGGGGCACTTCTCTACCTCCAGAATGGCCCCAGGGCTGGAGGAGAAGGTGGCCTCCAGGGCCCCGACTGCCCAGTGTCACCCCTTCCAACACCCCCAAGGTGAAAGTACCAAAGTGAAGAGCATCTAGGGCTGCCCCCACACACTCGCCATTTCTTCTGAGAGTCACACCGGCCCCGGCAGGCCTGGCACCAGGGATCTCCTGAGTCCCACCACGCTGGCCGGGGCCAATCTGAGTGTAACTGCCCCACAGGCGCCAAGTGGGAAGTCTCCGGTCTGATAATCCCACTGAGCAGCCCAGTGGTCCCAGAAAAGCTGGGCCCGGAGCCTGATGAACACGTTAACACAATGTCTACACACCGTCTCCAGCACACTCCCAGGGCGAGCTGTCACTGGTTCATATTTGGGATAGATGGTTTCCACAGGAGGTATATTTAAATATTTAAGACTCGAATCCTCTTTCATGTGCCGAAGCCTATGATCGATGGTGTTCAGATGTGTGGCCGGCCCTGGTGCCATTCCCAGGGGGCCTTAGCTGACTCCTGCACTCACCGCTCCATGGAGAGCCCCCCGCCCCCACCGCTGTGCAGGACGGAGGGCCATACTCACTGCAGGGGTAGCCGGGAGGCATCGTCAGTCTCCCGCAAAAGGGGATCGCTACCTAGCAGGAGCGTTTTGCAGCCGTGGATAATGAAGAGAAATCAGTGGATGGTGGTGGACCACTGGCTCATGGTGGCAACTCTCTCAGCCGTCTCAGGAAGACGAGGCTGGCAGCTGGGTGCTAATGGGAACCAAGAGACCATAATCTCTTTCTACATGTAAGCCAAAGCTCTAATTGATAGGTGGAAACAATGATGCTGGGAGTCTCCAACAAGGACACCAGTCATGGTCAGCACTGGGATTCCAAAGAGCAGGAACAGGAGAGAGGAAAGGAGGCAGAGCGGGACGGAGGATAGGAAAGATGGATAGGAGGGAAGGTGGGAGAGATGGATTTAGAGGGAATGAGGGGGATGAATTTAGGGAGAATGGGAGGGAAGGTAGGAGGGAGGATAGGAAGGATGGAGGGAGGGGGAGGTGGGAAGAAAGAGAAGGGATGGACTGCAGGAATGGTGAGAAGGAAGGTGGGAGGGAGGGTATGAGGCATAGTGGGAAGGGATGGGGAGAAGAACAAGAGGAATGGATGGGAGTGAGAGGAGGAAGGAGGGTTGGGGACAGAGTAGATAGAAAGAAATGTCTGAGTGCGGATATGAGTTGAGTGAGGGAGAAAGGGTTGACTACGGAAAGAAGGGTAGATGGATGTGAAGGGGATGGGAGAGAGCGATAGCCTTGAGGGATGGAGGAAATATGGGAGAGAGCATGTGAAGAAGATATGAGGAAGGAGCAGGAGGGGTAGGGGAGGAAAAAAGGGAAGGGGGGAGGGGAGAAGGGAGGGGGATAAGGGGAAGGAGGAGGGGAAGGAAATGGGAGGGGGAGGGGAAGGGGGAGGGGAGAAAAGGGAGGAGGAGGGATGGGGGAGGAGTGAGAGAGAGGAGGGGGAGGAGGGGAGGGAGAGGAGAGGGGAGGGGAAGAAAGAAGGGAGCAGGAGAGAGGAGGGTAAGAGGGAGGACAGAGGGAGACTGGAGAGACGCTGGATAAGAAATGGGAACCATCAGCCTCTCCTAAAAACAGCCAAACGAATGGGGTTAAATGGGGTTACGTGTGTCCTGCCGCAGCAGCTGCGTGGCACAGATCTCACTGAGCGCCGAGTGAAAGGGAGACCCTTAGCTTGGCATGAGCACCAGCCTCGCCTCCCACTGACCTAATGTGGGGGCTGGGGGGAAGGTGCCCTCCAGCGAGGTTTCTTGAATGCTCCTGGCCCTTCGAGCCTCCTTTCCTCCCTCCCTCCTTGCCTGAGGCAGTGACAGTGTGCAAGAGGGCGGGGGGAGGACCCTGGCCTGGCATCTCCCTCCACTCCTCCCTCTGCAAAAGAGCTGCTGGCCACCACACGGGACAGCCTGTTCCCGGCAGCTGTAGTGTCAGGAGCGGGAGCCCCTGGAGGGAGGTGAGGGCAGACATCACCGGGCATCACCGGATCCCAGGACACAGAGCTGACTCTCTCTTGCTCAGTCACGGCTGCAAGATCCTGCTCTGGCTTCAGCAGAAAGGGGGAGCAGGGGGCAGTTAGAGAAGAGACGGGAGGGCAGCACCCAGTTGATTTCAAGCACAGTGACATTACTGACAGAGCCGGCATCTACTCTCTTAGTGACGCTCTCTGGACGAAGGGAGGGCAGAGCTCCCGTCTCCATAGGGAGATGGGGACCAGATCTTCGCCCCAGACAAAATAGTGTGGCTCCACTGTTCCCCAGTCTCCAGGTCAGCAACAATGCCCAGTCTCCTAGACGTCAAGAAAGACACCGAATCTGAGTTCCTTCAGGGCTTCTTACCTTTCAGTTCGAGAAAGGGCCACTAAAATCAAGATGGCCAGGGAAGACTGGGTGGATTGTTCACTGATCCAAGGTGCTTGGACAAGTGGATGGGCTGGAGGATGACAACTAGCCTCTCACTCGGCATTAGACCCTGGGCTGGGCCTTACTCTCCATTAGGAACATTCTTCCTAAATCCGACAGTCCCCTTATAGGCTGGAAGAGGCCCTGCCTAAGTGCATCATGATGGTAGAAAAGATATTTGGGAGCCCAAGTGTGGGCATCTAGCTTTATCCTGACCACTTATATCACCTTAGGGGGGGAATCACTGAGTCCTTTTCTACGTTACAGTACTTTGGCTTCAGGGACACTCAGTGAGGCTCTTGTCGCTGACCTCTCCTGGTCCACGTTTGTGGAAGTGAATGCACACGCATGGTTCTGGCCGGCTGCTCCGCTCACCTGACTGGCATGTGGAGCGAGGGGGCTCAGACTGACCATTCTGTGCCACTTTGCACTAAGACAATCCAGCTCCAGATTTCCTAGGCGATGTCCCATGTCCCCAGTCACAGACAATGACGAGGTCAGGGTGGCTATAAAGCCAAGTCCAGCATTCACCAGGGGCTCATCAGGTGAGACACCGAGTCAGGGAGAAGCTGTTCAGAATGACCATGACAGCCCCCCGGAATGCTGGGACAATGGGTAGGTGGGCGGGACACAGGGTAGAGACCTGCAGTGTTACAGCATGGTACAGGCTAGAGTACATGCCAGAAAGCACGTTGGCCTCAGAGATCTGGGCACCACACCCGCTGAGAACCCCAGTGTCTGTTTTCAACTAACCATACTGAGCCATCGGTGGTATCGTGGTTGCCCTTGCAGGACCGGGTTCGGTGAAGAACCTGTTGGGCTGTGTGCCAGCCCCTTTCAGAGGTGACGGGGATCCCTAGTCACAGGCTGCCTGCGGCAGCACCCCATCCCACCCCAGTCCTGGCTCTGTGGCACACACTCACCTCTCTACCCAGCTCTTGTAGCTGGGGATGTCCTTGGCGTAGAGCAGCTTGTTGGAGGGCGAGTCTTTGCCCAGCCGGTGCTCCGACGTGGAGCAGGAGTCCATGAAGGTCTGTGCCACTACCGACAGACAGGCGTCTGTGATGCTGTTCTTATGGATGTCAAACACGAACTGGGGGTTCTTGATCATGTTCACCCAAAACCGCAGTGGCAGGCTGTGTGGCAGGGAAGAGCAGGGGTTAGGCTTGGCGTAGGGGGTGTGGAGGGCTGCAGCTCAGTCCAGAGAGAGAGAGAGAAAAAAAAAAGGTGCAGGACTCGGAGTTCTTAGGCGTTTTCTCTGGGCCACCACCTACTTCCTGGTCAAGTGAGAACCAGCAAGGATGGATGAGACCCTGTACTGGAGAGGGTCCGCTGTGGCCCCCACCTGCACTGGACACACGATAGATCCAATCGCCAGACTTAGAGACCTCCAAAAAGGACCTCATGTGCTCTCACTCTCTCTCTCTCTCTCTCTCTCTCTCTCTCTATCTATCTATCTATCTCTCTATCTCTCGCTCGCTTGCTCTCGCTCTCTCTGATTATTAGCAACTTGGGGAACTCAGGGTGCCCTTAGAAAGCCAGTGTCCTGGTGTGTCCGTACAGAAGACAGACATGTAGTTCAGGTCTGAGGACTGCAGGAGCTGGTATCTCAAGGATGGGCAGAGTGCTAAGTGGGACAGAGGCAGGAGTTATCAAGTGCATCCAGTGCCTGAAAAGTGGTTGCAGAGGGTTGGGCGAGGTTGTATAGACGGGCACATCTTCCCCAGCTATAAGGGACAGGAGCTGTGATGGGGGGTGGCTTCAGGAAAGGGGTTCAGGTCACAAAGACAAAGAGGAAAGCAGACAGATGTGCTGAGGAGCAGGAGATGGTGACCCTCTATCTAATGAGAAAGGGTCCTGGGGCATCCAGGGAACCCTGCCCAGCAACCCTGCCCCTCTACGGTGAGTCCTCACTCAGCATTGTGCATCCATCCCTGGAGGCCGTGATTTCCAGCAAAGCAACATAAAATGCAACCCCCAGGCAACCCCTTTGCCCATAGACTCATGGAGATCAACCAGGAGGAAGGTTCTGGCCACCCAAACATCCTCAAACTTCTGAACAATGTCCCCGATCACAGTTCTTACGGTCCAGAATGTTCGTTTCATTCATTCTTTTTATATCTCACACTGCAGTTCAGGCTCAGGGTGTCCTGTTGGGGAGCCTATCCTGACATGACAGCTTCCAGTGCCAGGCGGTTCTCTACCCCGGACAGGGCACCCTTCTGACTCAGGGCACATCGCCCCACCCACACTCATTCATGTTGGGACAACTGAGTCACGTAGATGTACCTCCCATGCACATCTTGGAGAGGAAGCAGGAGTCCCTGAGAAAAGCCACTCAGACACAGGGAAAGAGCAAAGTGTCCAGACAACATCGGCTGTTTTTCTCGTCAACATTATAATGAAACAAATCGAAGCAAATGATGTTCCAGGACCTGCTGTTCTCTGCGAATTCGTCCTGTGACTTCCATCCAGCCTGCTGAGACACAGGGAGGAAGCCGAGATGCTCCAAGCGAAGGAGCTCTTACTTCTCGCCCTCTGCCCCCAGCTCTTTGCTTCCTGCCATTTGTCCCGATGTTTCATTGTTGTGGCTGCTGACTTCACAGTGGGTGACAGTCACAATGGTCCTCAGTGTGGGCTTTGCCTCTGAGAACTCAAACTCTTTGAATGGGAATAGTTCAATAGTTGAGTAGAAGACACTGATCCTGGGTCTATCTCCCCCGCAGCCCCGCACATACACACAAAGGCCATATGGACAGGAAAGCCTCACTATCTAGACTGCCAATCAACCCGCAAGGAACCCACGTTCCTACAAAGTGTGCAGCGTGAAACTCAGGCAGGCAGCTTTGAGGTCTGGTGATGTCAAGTAGCAGTTGTTTCATTCCAGGAAATTCAGACTAAGAAAGAAAGGAGCAAGGTTCCGGAGCCATAGTACAGCAGGTAAGGCGCTTGCCTTGCATGCACCAATCAGTGTTCAAATCCTAGCACCACAAACGGTCCCCCGAGCCTGCCAAGAGTGATCCCTGAGCAAAGAGCCAGAAGTAAGCCCTGAGAAACACTGGGTGTGGAGGAACGAAGGAAGAGAGGGAGGGAGGGAAGGAGGGAGGGAGGGAGGGAGGAAGGAAGGAAGGAAGGAAGGAAGGAAGGAAGGAAGGAAGGAAGGAAGGAAGGAAGGAAGGAAGGAAGGAAGAAAGAAAGAGAGAGAGAAAGAGAGAAAGAAAGAAAGGAAGGAAGGAAGAAAGAAAGAAAGAGAGAGAGAGAGAAAGAGAGAAAGAAAGAAAGAGAGAGAGAGAAAGAAAGAAGAAAGAAAGAAAGAAAGAAAGAAAGAAAGAAAGAAAGAAAGAAAGAAAGAAAGAAAGAAAGAAAGAAAGAAAGAAAGAAAGAAAGAAAGAAAGAAAGAAAGAAAGAAAGAAAGAAAGACGTAGAAAAGGGGAGGAGGAAGAGGAAGGAAGGCAGGAAGGCAGGAAGGCAGGAAGGCAGGAAGGAAGGAAGGAAGGAAGGAAGGAAGGAAGGAAGGAAGGAAGGAAGGAAGGAAGGAAGGAAGGAAGGAAGGAAGGAAGCAGCTCAGAGTCAAGACAAATGGCAAAAGTTGGGATGAATGCAGCTACCTAGGGGAGAGGCCGTGACAGCTGGGCCAGAGCCCAGGATGAAGAGCGTGCTGGGGCAGCAAAGTCCTCCTCGCATTCTTTCCTGTTTGCAGCAATTCTCCCCCGGAAGAGGGACAGGGGAGCCTGGCGAAGGGGCACTGGAACTCCCCGGCTCTCCCTCTCCTTGTGCCAGTTGTGCTGACAGATGGGCATCAAACAAGGCAGCCCTGCACTTCCCTGAAGCTCCGGCCTAATGAAATATTAGCATATTATTAACATTAGTGGTGGCG
This sequence comes from Sorex araneus, assembly GCF_027595985.1. Taxonomy (NCBI): domain Eukaryota; kingdom Metazoa; phylum Chordata; class Mammalia; order Eulipotyphla; family Soricidae; genus Sorex; species Sorex araneus. Next base: position 430,317,748 of record NC_073302.1, read on the forward strand.
CTAATCTCTGGTTGATTGCAGCCACTCAGGCTAAATGAGCAGGAGGTTTATTTCCAAGAAAAAAAATGGAGAGGTGGGGGAAGGGTGGGGAGAAGGGGAGTAAAACTTTGGACTTGAAAAATAAAACAAAACTGAAAAACAACCAATCTTTTCTCTCAACTCAATCCAACTTCAATCAAGTCCATTGCTTTAGAGGACAATGAGTTCAGAGTCCAGATGCAGATCTCACAATCCCCAGATTGAACCCTGCCTGCCTGGTGAGCAAGGAGCAGGATCAGGGAAGTCTCCCTTGGCAACAGAGCCTGGTACTGATGTGTGCTCCTGGCTTTTTTTTTCTTTTCTTTCTACTTTTTCTTTTCTTTTCTTTTCTTTTTTTTTTTTGGCAGCTGGAGATCTTAACCATCCCTGAACATCTGGAAGGGGAGCTGTGAAGGGTAGTTCTGCTCCCACCCCAAAGACTTGATGGCAGTGTGGAGGTGGTCTAATGCCAGCAGGGTGTATGAACCCAAACAAAACGCTTTAGAGACCATTCCAGGTCCTCTAACAGAGTGGGTGAGAGGGGCACGGAGATGGGGGTTTTAGAAATACTAGTTCTCTGCAGCTCACGTGAGAGAAGATCTGGGCTGAGCCATTCTCCTGGTCTGAAGGCTGCTGAGAGAATGGTGGGAGGGGGTTAGTAGGAAGGCTCCGTGACAGACAGAGGATGGAGGAGGCAGGGACAGACCCCTCAGACAGCCCTTTCAGTGAAAGGCTTAAAAGCTGGGGAGAGTTAAACTCAGTCTTCCTCAGAGGCAGACACTGGAAGGGAGCCAACTTGAGGGGCCCTCTCAGGGGTAGAGACCAAATGGACCCTAGAGTAGGTATATCAAATAATGAGCTCGATTCTGTAAGTCATACTTCGGGAAGCTTGGAAGAATCCACAAGAGAAGATCTTTTCTAGGGAATGAGTCTGCTACAGAGGCAGGGGGTGGGGGTGGTGAGAGAAAGATACCGGGAACATTGGTGGTGGAGAATGGGCACTGGTGGAGGGATGGGTACTTGACCACTGCATGATCAAAACGTAATCACGAAAGTGTGTAAGTCTATAATTGTATCTCGTGGTGTTTCATTAAAAAAACTAACACTGTCTGTAGCACTGACAGTGATTTAGCACTGTCATCCCGTTGCTCATCGATTTGCTTGAGCGGGTATCAGTAACATCTCCATTGTGAGACTTGTTGTTACTGTTTTTGCCATATCGAATATGCCATGGTAGCTTGCCAGGCTCTGCTGTGCAGGAGGATACTCTCGGTAGCTTGCCGGGCTCTCGAGAGGGATGGGGAATCAAACCCGGTTCGGCTGCATGCAAGGCAAACGTCCTACCTACTGTGCTATCACTCCAGTCCAAAATTAAAAAATAAAAAATATTAAAAAAAATAAAATCTGAATGGCTCTTCAGATCTATAGTCCAGACTTCTGATTTGCCTGGTTCTTCAATTCTGGGAGAGTGAACACTTCCCTTGGATAAAGGAGATGAGGAGCGTATTCCATTAAGAAACACCTTAGTGCCACAGGATGACTTCCACCTCCATGCAAGTTTTTGGACTCAGGGCTGGTGATCAGCAGTACGTTGGGCAGCCCGACAGCCTCATGGCAGGCCTAGCCATTGGCAGGTGCTGGGCCTCAGGCCCCTGGTGCCTTTGGTGGAATGATCTGGGGTAGAACCACCTGGGACAGAGACCATTTAAAAGCAATGGGGAGACAATTCTGGAATTGGTGAGACTAAATATAAGCCAGGATTGCCTGGAGTAAAATGCTCAAATAGGGACCATCTTGGCTCTGCATCATCATTAATATTTATGGAGTCAGTTTGGGCTCCGTGCGAGGTTCCAGACCAAGTGCCGAATACTGATGCCTGACTTTGCAGTGTCAACCAGAAACACAATCCACAGACAAACAAAGGCAGAGGATGGCGTGTGTTTTAAGAGAGAAACCATAGTGAAGGCTGAGAGTGTTGGTTCGGACTTTGGGATTCCTCTTGTCCCAAAGACATGCAACGTAGTTACAAGGTAGGTGGTCTCTTCCCCAAAAGGAGTTTGTGAAAGGGGTTCCTGGGTAGGAAAGACCATTGTTTCCAGAATCAAACAGAAATTACCCTGAGGGGGGCAGAGAGATAGTTCAGTAGGTGGAATGCTTGCCTTGCACACATTCTACCTAGGTACAATCCCTGTTTGGGGGACTATCTGGGGGCTCAGGATAAACAATCCCTGAGCCCCCAGATAGTCCCCCAAACCCCACCAGGGGTGATCCCCGACTGCAGAGCTAGGAGTAAATCCTGAGCACCATTGGGTGTGGCTCCAAATAAAAACAAAAATGAAATTACCCAGTTGTCTTAAATGACCGTCATGTGCCAAAAATACTCAAAAACTGGTTTTGACCGTTTGCCAGAAGTGGGGGCTCTTTTGCAAATGATTTTCCAGTCACATCCTCCAGGTGACCAAGTTCCCTAGGAACCAAGATTTACCCATCTATAAAACCGAAAAAACTAAAAAGCCTGATAGAAGGACTCTATTCTGGAGTAAGAATTCCCACAACAGAGAAGATCAGGTATCACCACGAGTTTGCCCTAGAAAGACTAATTCAAACCACACCAATTCTCTTCATTCTATGTTTTTCCTTCTTTGACAAAGATCTGAACCTCCCAAATAAGGCTCCAAGACAGAAGAGAAAGATTTGACCTTCCTGTCTCCTTGTTGGTTGACCTCACAATATAGCCTCTAACTTTCTCAAAAGTGTCAAGGTACTTATTTCTCAGAGCGGTGGGCAGTGAGATTTTCTTTTGCTCAGTAACAGATGAGCTACAAAACTTCCTATTTTGAGCTGCTGTTAAACACTGCTCCTTTGCACTCCATTTGCACAACAGCATCTTCTGGCATTGCATTTGCTTCTTTGTCCTGAGAGACCCAGCCTGCCTCTCACCCATATCTGTCATCTCACTGTTGGCAGATCAACTCTGTATCTCCAGCGTTCTGCATAATGTCAGATGCACCCAGGCCCCAGGATGTGAGGGAGCCAGCCAGGAACAAACCGGGAGCAGACCTGTTCTATTTGTTCCTTCACTTGAGAGGAAAGGAAGATGTAGAACCAGAAATGAAGGAAAAGAAGATGTAGTACCAGAGAAACAGTACAGGGTAGTTTGATCCCCCGCACCACATATGGTCACTTGAGCACTTCCAGGTGTGGCCCAAACTCACCCTCTCAAAAAACAAAAAAACAAAAAAGGGAGAGGAAGAAGGGCAGCTTTGACCAGAGGGACGTGAGCACAAAACCAGGAGAGGACAGGGAGGCTCAGAGCATGCCTGTGTCTAATCTCTTCTGGTGATCATGGACCAAAGCTGGCTTCCTTGACCCTAGACGCCGCAGTCCCCATCATGGACTCGGGGCTGGTTTCTCCTGCCAAATAAATGCTTTGTACGCCATCACTCACCAGTTGCTCTTCCAGGTATGGCGAACGTGCGGGTCGTGAATGCCATGCTTATCGGCCTGCTCGTCCAGGAAGTCAAACATGTACTTGATGGCCAGCGGCAGGGCAGAGCCCCGGTGCGCCGTGCTGAAGATGGTCTCGAAAAGGTCGTCCACGAACTTCTGCAACGTGCCCTGGGGAGGCAGGACAGGCAGGTCGAGACACAGTTGACCCCAGGGAGTTCGGAAGATGGGTTTTAGGACCCGCCTGGCCGAGGGGGCTGGGGGGAGGACAGCATCCAGCCCAGCCGGCCTGCTGGGGTGAAATTGGGTCACCGCGTGTGTGCTCCCGCTCCCCCACCCCTCTCATCTGTCTCTAACAGCTCGCCGTCTCCTCTGCTCGTGGAAAGCAGAGCTAACTCGGATGCCTGGACCTGGCGGAGCCTTCTTCTGCCAGCAGCACGGCTCAGTTTAACACCCTTTGGTGGTGTTATTTTAGCACTTTTCACAAATGCTAATGAACAACTCCCTCGGTCAGGGCGGACAAACACAATCTGCTGGTTGTGCATGGGCATTCGTCACACCGGCTAATGAACAGCTACGGATGGGGCCCGGAGGAGAGCAGAGCGGAGCCCAGCCTCGGGCGGGCGTGCAAGACACCGCAGGCGGGCAATGTCCCCAGAACCGGCATTAAAAATGGGGCCGAGAAAGTCACAGTCGGGGGTCGCAATCTGCCTGACTAAAGATGTCCGTGACAGTCTGGCGAGGGAGCCCCTCGGCCACGAGGCCCGGCAGAAGCACGTGAGCAGATGTGGCCAGAATCCGTGTCTGTTTTCATTGGTTTTGGGCGGGGAGGGGGGGTGGGGGGGTCACACCTGGCCTTACTTAGCTCTTACTCCTGGCTCTGGGCTCAGGAATTACTCCCAGTGGTGCTCGGGAGACCATGATGGGGTGCCAGGGATCGAACCCCACGTTATCCATGTGCCAGGCAAGCGCCCTCCCACTGTACTATCTCTCCAGCCTCTAGAGTCTTTTGGGACAGGATGGGGGGCAGGGAGCACGTCAGATCACGTGCCAACAACACAAAGGGCTGCGCCCAGAGCAAGGGCTTGAGGAGTCTGCGTCTTTGCAGGGAAAGATACCAAGTGCCCCTTATGGGTACACACGAGGGATTTCTCGCGCGATCCGGAGGGATTGGCCAGCTCTGACATCCCTCCTGAGGTCGCTGTCCGACCGACCCCACCCCTGTGTGGTACCTTTGTGGCCAGCAGCCGCGTCAGGTAGATCTCAGACACCATCTTGCTCCCCCGGTCGCCCTCCTTCTGGTCCCCATGCTCGTGGTTCTTCACCAGGTGCCACATCTTGACTCCGCTCTCCAGGTCGGGAGTGATCATGGGCGTGCGCGAGCGGAGGCTGTCAGGGCTGCCCGTGTACCGGATCATGTTTTCTGCCGGCAAAAGCAACGCCCCCCAGTGTGGGTGAGGGCCCTGTTGCCTCCAACGGTCCCCTCATAGCACAGACCGTGTCCATCTCGTCCCCTCTGCCATATCTGGTGCTGCTCCCTTGCCGGAGCTGAGTTTGTTCCTTGGACCCTGGCTGCCTTCCTCACCACTTCTGGGAAACTCAAGGACTTATTTGATTCCTGTGGCTTTACCATTCTCCTTTACGTGCCTCTTGCCAACCCTTAACTGTTTCACTTGTAAACCTATGAGTGTGCTTTTTTTGGAAGGAGGGAGGGACTGGGGCCACCCATGATGGTGCCCAGGGGCTACTCCTGGTCCTGTGTCAGGGGTCACTCCTGGCTACACTCAGGGAACCCTAGTGGTACTGGGAGCCATTCGAAGCAAGTGCCTTCCCCCATTACGCTCTCCCCGCCCTGTCATGTGCACGCTTTTGTATACTCCCTCCTGTAAGAGTTTCCTGGGTCTGTTCTCAGCATGGGCTGGAGCGATAGCACAGTGGGTGGGTGTTCGCCTTTCACACGGCCGACCTGTATTCAATTCCTCTGCCCCTCTCGGAGAGCCCGGCAAGCTACTGAGAGTATGGAGCCCGCACGGCAGAGCCTGGCAAGCTACCCATGCATATTGGATACGCCAAAAACAGTAACAATAAGTCTCTCAATGAGAGACGTTACTGGTGTCCGCTCGAACAAATCGATGAGCAACGGGATGACAGTGACAGTGACAGTTCTCAGCATGTGTTCTGTGTGGACCCTGAAACAGAGGGCAAAGGAACGTCCCTGTCTGCCCTCATGACTAGTGACCACGGAATAATCTCCTTGTCTCCCGTTCACCTTCACCCTCCCCTCTGACTGCGGCCAATCTTCCCATTTATGGCTGAAACGTGACGGTGACGAAGTTGAGTGCAAAGCAGGGCAAGAAGATGAAAGTCCTATGGGGTGCCAGCTCTTATTTACTTATGTTTCCTGGCAGATATTATCCAGCGGAGTCAAGTAGCTTCCTCCCGTCCTTATTTGGAGAGCTGAGTCTCACGGAGGGCAGACAGCTGGTCCTCAGGTGCACAGGGGAGCTCCCTGCACCTCAGACCTCCAGTCACTCCCAGCACCCTGTCCCCCACCTCCGAGCCTCTGAAACTCAGGACTGGGTTTCCTCAGCCACTTTATCACGGTCTGACCTTTATGTGTCGTCTAGCCTCGGTTCATGGAGCCATAATTAGCTCATCTGCATAATAGGGGGAAATAATAATTATTTAATTCATGGGATTGTCAAGCACATGATGTGCGATTATGGATCTCACAAACATGAAAGCGGCTTAGAAGCACCGAGGAACTCGTGAAGGTGACATTTTCCTCTTGCTCTTGGTGGATGAACTTCTGCATCAACATTCCTGAATGTTCCCAGGTCCGGTCCCCCTCTCTGGCCTACTGGTCACCCACCCACCATCCCCACCACCTCTCGGGATGAGCCCGAGTGGACTCACCATATTTGCTTGCAGACGTCCTGGACACCGTGGAGTTATTCACGGCATTATACGCGGTCACCTGCTTGGAAACTAAGGCCACCACGGATCCATCTGGAACCTACAGGAAAACGCTTCTGTGGGTCTGGTCTCCCCAGAGACAGAAGTACCTCCTACCCCCACCCCTTGGACCATGTCCTTAAGGCACTAGCAGAGGCTCAAAGGACAGCGAAGGGATTTGAGAGGTTGCAAACTTTTCCTGCAAACCGAAAAGACGGGTCTCAGCAGCATCTTGTCTACGGGGCTTTGTCAATACTGCTCTGCAGGAGCCCTGTGCCGGCACCTTTCTCCCCACGCTTCCTGGAGAGCATCTAGGAATGTTCTAGATCCAGCAAGTCCAGGAATGTTCTAGCAAGTTCAGGAATGTTCCCAAAATGGGGCATTTGCTTGGGGACCCTGCAAGCCAGCATGCACCCCATCCTCCAATCTCCAAAGAAGTCAGAAGGTGGGAGGCATTGGTTTTCTGGGTGGCACTGAGAGAACAGGCAGTGCTGGTGAGGGGTGAACCTAAGTCCCCATGGTGTCTAGTCCCGAGCAACTGTGTCATTCAAGGCTCCAGCTGTCCCCCTGTGTGCATTCACCTCACCTGGTAATGGGCCACGGTGTTTAATCGCTTCCAGTCATTCTCAATCTTAGTAGTAATGTCTTCATCCTGCAGGATCATCCTGGCCCCGCTCCCTTGCCGCCACTCTGCAGGGGAGATCAATGGCCACTCAGAGCGGTCCTCAAGGACCCTGGGTCCCACGGGGCCCCCTATGTAGGCTCCTATAGAGACTCCCCACGAGGGGCAGGTCATAACTCCTAGAAGAGGTAGAAGTTTTGGTGCAGAGGGCTCCAAGCTCCAGTCCAGGTCCCCACACCAATGACACAAACAGGGCTCATCATCCGAGTCCCGTGAACAACCAGATGTGCTTAGTAAAATTTGACTGCATGAATGAGAGTCAGGAGAAGGCCCTTAAGGAAGTGCTAAGCTTTCACGAGGGGGCATCAGCCTGGCACACCCTCCTTTGCTAGACTGAGTTCTGGGAGCTGCTATGACCAAGGTTAAGGGTTCACACACTATGCACCCTATCGAGTATACATAACTGGGGTGTGGACTGCACCCCAGAGCTGTCAAGTAGGGCCACCCTTGGCAGGGAAACTGATGAAAAGTGGAGGGAGGTGAGTAAAACCAAGCCTGGTGTCCAGAATCAGTCCCTGTCCCGAAAAGCTCATGTGGATCAGGGCATCTTGGCAAGCCATCTGACACCTAATTATCTGACACTGTGCATACTTCCATACCGCACCCCCCTCCTCCTCTCCTCACGGGCCTACAAAAACACATGGGCTCACTGATGGATCCCATATGGGGACACGGGGACTGCTTCCCATCAACCAGCCCCACATGTGGTACATATCACACGTGGATGGAGAAATAGACATTCCAGTCCTGAAAAGTATGCACATGGAGGCCCAGGGCTGTACCAGCTCTCATCTATGTGTATCTACACATACACACACGTGTGTGCACGCAGCATTCATGCACATGTACACACTCATGTGCATGCATGCAAGCATGCACATAATCACTCACACACACATGCATAAGGCAAAAACCAGACTTCTGAATTCAAAGACAAAGTGTGTTCCCCTCAAAAAGTCAAGAATCTGGTTTCCAAGCAGTCATGACCAGCCCAGCGTCTCATGAATGTGCATGCACTCCCAGCTTTATTGGCACAGCTGCCCAGCAACCCTGGTCTGACCCGGCTCCTGTGAACCATGGACACCATGTCAGATTCTCTCCTTCCTTTCAAGGCTAAAGGTTCCATCTCCGGCACCGACCATATGATGCCTTCCTAGCTTGGGGCTAGCAGGTGGCCGAGCTAGTGGCTCAGATGAAAAACAGGTGCACAAAAGGGGGCTGCCTGCCTTAGGAAGAACAGAGACTCCTTAAATCTGGGTGTCTGCTGCCAGTTCCCGGGGCTGCCTGATGCCCTGTTTAGAACCTTGTGTGGCATGGGGCTGTCCCAGGAACCTAAACAGGAGGGCAACCTGTATGCCCATTGGAGCCTCTGCAGTTCTCAGGGGTCCCCCTGCCCCACTCTGAGTGCCATGGGTGGCACGGCTGGAAATCATTGTGAAGATTAGGCAAGCGGTGGGGGGGAGGGACCATGGCATGGGGTGGACATGGTTGGGTTATGCTGTCTTGTTTTTTTCATGGATATCATCTGGATATATATAGTTTTGAGTGGTTGGGACTAAAGGGGACTGTCTCCCAGCTGATTGGGCAGTTGACAGGGTTACTCTTTTGTATAAGGCTTCAGTTCTGGTTGAATTAATGCATCGGGAAAGACAGGTAGGACAGAAACAAGTAGCGGGGTATAGAAGGCAGTCAGGGTATCCCCAACATGGGTTCCAAAGAAGCAGAGGGCCAACCCTGGCACTAAGACCAGGACTCAAGAGAAAGGGTGTGTTCCCCCACTGAGGCACTCATGGGACCAGCCAGGCTAGGTGGGGGAGAAGGATCAGCCCAGAAACAGCTTCCCAGGTTGGCATTCGCCTGCCCTTCATCTCTGTTGGGGTTCATGAGCTGAAAGTGGCTATTGGCATTTCCCCTGGGGCCCCAGCAGGTCCCTTCCCACAAAATCAAGTGTGCATGCCCCGCCAAATGATTTGGGGGACAACAGTGGGGCAGGAACCATGCAGATGCTTGGTCAGAGGGCAGGGCCCGCAAGAGGAATCCTTGGTCGGAGTCCTACATTTGGTCCTGCCAGCAGGCAGCTGGAAGGCAGGGGTTATTGTCCCTTGGCAAATATCTCATGAAGTTAGGAAGCCCCCCACCCCCATCCCCACCACGGAACGGTGAGCTGGACTAGTGGAGGTCTGCTCACAGATTTCCCACATCTGTCATTTTCGTTGCCTCTTATACACAAAAATCACTGTGCTTTGACCCGTAGAATATCAGAATGGCAAAAGCAGTGAAATTTCCACGCGTGGGCAGCTCCATCCCTGGGACCTCTAGGGAGGATGCAAGGCTCCAGGCTGTGCCTGGACGGAGGAGCCAGTGTGGCAGGCAGAAGACAGGGGGTCCTTGATGAGAGCAAACGATGAAAACTCAACCCGCAAACTTGCTCTTCCCTGCAGGTCAAGTATCCTTACTTACCTGCTTGCTGGGACCCTCCTTCCCTTCCAGGTTTCGCCCCTTTTGTTTTCCCTCCTGAAACTACTCAACAGACTAGCCATGGCCTCTATTTGCTCCAGACACATCATGGAATGTCTTGAGGAAAATCCAAGTAGAGGATGTGGGCTGAGCCTTCTGGAGTATTCCTGTCCCCACAGCGTAATCTTCTCTAGACAGAGGAATAAGGCAGGGGAGTAGATAAGGAGAGACCAGGGTCAAAGGGCAAAGCAGCCGGCTACCTCCTATCTCGGGAGCAAAGCCTTCCTGAACTTGCGTGCTGGGTCTCATGAAATTCTACTCCCAAACCCCAGGAACAGACTGGGCCAGCTGGGGACCAGGCAAGCCTATAGCCTTAGAGAAGGACCATGGCCCGGTGCCCTTGGCAGCATATGGGGCTGGGGACGTTAACCTGAGGGGACCCTGAGCAAGGAGAGATCTAATTTTGTGCTCTGTGTATTGTTGCGTGGCCAACACAGGCTTACTTTTAATAACAATAATGAAAATCAATGGAGCCCAGTGGAGCATTCTTTACACCAGACAGGCTCCTTCTGTCTGGCCTAGAAGAACAGCTCTAAAAATATCTTTTTTTGCGCCCACACCTTGCTAGCACGGAAGCAACCTTTTTAGAACAGCAGAGCGGCAAGGTGACCTCTCGGCCAATAGCCGGCAGCCCTGCCCGGCCTGTTCCCAGGGCACAGTGTGTGGCTGGAAGATATCTCAAGGCTCCGAGCGATATTCGGCAGCCTCGAAGCTTAGGGCCACCACGAGTCCTGAGACAGTGATGTCCCACACCTGCCCACATCTAGGACACCTTCCCGCCCACCTGGGAAAAGGTCACATCTCCTGCCTGATGCCATGGGGACAAGCCAGATGAAGAAACTCTCAGGATTCACACTCTCACTCATTCCAACATTGGCCAAGCTCCATCCCCCCACCCCACCCCACCCCATGCCACCAGGGTGCCAGCTCCTATGCCAGTAGGACACTTGTGTAGAGTTCAGCAAGACAAGATCAGAGCACAGCACTCTCCCCCTGGAAGTGATCCCTGAGCAGAGACAGGATAGGATCCCAGGGCGGGTGGTCCGAGCTAGACAGGAGGGAGGCAGAGAGGGTCAGCAGAGGCTATCTGAGCTGAGTTCTGACGGTCTGGGGGACACGTGCCTGCTCAATAAGAGGAATGGGCATTTTGATCCCAAGGAGCCAACTGCGAGCAGCTGGTAGGAGTTGGGGGTCCATCAGGGGGAGTCCTTGTGGGAGACAGCAGAGAACAAGGGTGAAGGGGGCCTGAGGGAGTCAGGAACTAAGTTCTGAAAGTTGGAGCATGCCATGCTGGGGCTCCCAGGGAGGAGCTGTGGGCCTGGGAGAGAGGGAGACAAGCACCAGAGAGATGAGCGGGCAGGGACCCCAGGCAGGGACCCCTCGTCGAGGCAGAGCTGGGGAGCTGAGCTGAGGTCAGGGGTGGAGGGAAGTGAGGGAGGTAGATAAGAAAGAGTTCAGAGAGTCTCTGGGAAAGGGGAAAAGGGGTGACAGGGTAGAGCCCCCACACCTAGCTTGTGGGAGGAAATCTGTGGACAGTAGGAACTAGGTTGGGGAGGGGGAGGGGCTCGTGGAGGCAGACTGACTCAGCATACCTCTGACTCAGCTCCCAAGGCTCCCTCCCCCATAGAACCAGGGGGTTCGGAGGGGCAATCCTTTCCCCACCTAGAGCATAACCTCTCATTAGCTGTGGCCCTCCTGGTGTGTGTGTGTATGTGTCTCTGTGTCTGTGTGTGTGTAAGTATATGCTCATGCTCCTATCTGGGTTTGCGCACATGCACGCGCACGCACGCACACACACACACAATGCGGGCATACATATAAGCACATGCTCATTGGGCCAAGCACCTTGTCTTATCCCGGGGTCCCACAGGGATTTGCAACAAGCTCACCGACCAGTCCCATCTAGTCTTGTTAGAACTCTCTCTCTCAGAAGCTCATCAGGAGGGACTGACCTAGCCAGAGGTGAGGATGAGGGAATGAGGGAAACCCACCCAACCTGGCTGGGTAGTACCAGCTGAGTCAACCTTCATGATCCCGGAGGGACCCCCCCACCTGCTCCCCGTCCACTTTTCCTCATCAGAGTTTCAAAGTGCAATTTCCCAGGGCCACTCTGCCACTACCAATAGGAGCCTCACAGAGGACTGGAGAGAGACTCACTCCTGCACAGCTGCCAGCAGGCGAGTCTCTGGGACACGTGGCAGAGCCAGCTCCTGCTCTGCCACCCCTGTGTTCTAGGAGCAAGCCTCTGAAGAGGGGACATGGTCATGGTGAGACTAGAGTACCACTGTCAGAAGGACTGGCTGGAAAAATGGGGGCTCAGAGAGATAGTCCGGGGGGTGGAACACTTGCCTTACATGCAGCCAACATGAGAACAATCCCCAGCACCCCACAGGGTGCCGTGAGCCCAGCCAGGAGCAACTCCCGAGTGCAGAGTCAGGAGTAAGCCCTGAGCAAGCGTCACCTCATGTGGCCCAACTCCCCCCACCTTTTGTTAAATAGAACTAGTTGCAAATTTTCGTTACTATAGTAAGAACTAATGAATCGTGCACCTAAAAGGGCAATTTTAAGATTTTGAATTCTATTTAAAATTTGATTAATGTGAAAAAGGAAGAGTAGATGGGAGAGATAAATGAAATAATATTGGTTTTCACTTTAAACTCATGAATTATATGATATGTGCATTAGATACTCACCCCAAACCCCCCAAAACTAGCGGTTAAAACAGAGAGAGAGTGGGACAGAATGATGGCACAGTAGTAAGGTTGCTTTGCATGCAACTGACCTAGGCTCTATCCTTGGCACCATACATGATCTCCCAAGCCTGCCAGGAGTGATTCCCGAGGGATGAGCCAGGAGTGAGCCTGAGCATTACTGGGTGTGACCCAAACACCAAAGAGATAAAGGGAGAGATAAAGAGAAAGGAGAGACTCACCACACACACACACACACACACACACACACACACACACACACACACACACACAGAGAGAGAGAGAGAGAGAGAGAAATTGAGACTGATTGGGACCAGAGAGATAGAACAGTAGATAAGGCACTTGCCTTGCACACAGCCAACCTGGATCCGATCCCTGGCTCCACATATGGACCCCTGAGCCCTGCCAGGAGTGATCCCTGAGCTCAAAGACGGGGCCTTCCAGAAGTGGCCCCCCTACCCAAACAAGTCCCCCCAAAGGTGGAAAATTGACCCAGACAGAGAAAGAGGGGACGCTCTGAAGAGTATTTTGTTCAAAAGAATCTAACTGTGAGAATGAGTTCTGAAATAGAAAAGGACTGAGCAGGAGACTTGGTACTTCCAAGAAGAGGTTCTGAAACAAAACTGTACCACCTGCATTGCAGGGACTTGGTAAATTGTGAAGTGCTTTGTACTGAGGAGTCATGGTTATTCCGTATGTCTGGAGCATTCCAGGGAGCAGCAGATTTCATTCTGCTACTCACTGCAGAGAGACAGGCCACAGCGTCGGGGAATGTCCAGGATGGGGGACACAGAGGCTTACCCGAGGCCGCCCCAGCTGAGGACTGGTTAAAGGAGAGTAGAGAGGGCAGGGGATGGGCCTCTGGGCCGGAGGAAGTTGACCCTGACATTCATATGCATGGACCCGAGTGAAAACCACTGGCTCTGACCTTCCTGCCAGCTCCAGGCCCCCACTCCAGACTGCCAGCACAAAGGACAGACACACTTACAATCCAATTTGTTACTCTTCCACCTTCCAGGGAGAGAGCGAGGTGAAATAAAGAAGGAGGAAAAAAAAAATCCCATTATCTTTATCTGTCCTCCCATCAGGGGCAGCAGAAAATGCAAACTGGGAGACAGCTGCTGTGAACTCTTTATATTTCGCTCAGAAGATAGTGTATCTCTTTATTGCATAGAGGAATGACTTATTTGGGGGGAAAAAGGGAGAGAGAGAGAGAGAGAGAGAGAGAGAGAGAGAGAGAGATCCTTTCAGCCTGAGTTGAATGACAAGACAGGGGCAGGGAGGGGAAGGGGGGCAGAGTTCTGGGGGCCGGTGAGGGAACATTGGCATAACATTGAGGGAACTCGGGGGGGATCAGCATGCCCGCCCGGAGGACTGCGCGGGAAGGGGGTGTGTGTCTCCCTCTCCCCCAGCCCGCCTCAGCTGCATGACCAGGGCCCAGACACTGCCCATCTCTGAGTTACAGATTCTCCTCTGGAGCGGCCCAGAATCAGACCTGCTATTTCCCAGGGCAGCAAAGGACGGTGACAGCACCCGGAGCCGTTCCAAATGCGAGAGAAGTGTCCCGCCTTCTGCTACTGTGCATAGTGAATTCCTAGGCACGGGGGGCGGGGGGGGCACCCCATGCCTGGCTATGATCTACCCCCCCACCCCACCTGCATCCCCAAATTACCTTGTGGACTGCACAGAGTGTGTTGAGAGTTTGCAGTGTAAGGGGACACTCTACCTGACGCCTGTGGGTGACTGTGCAGGTGGAAGGGGACATGGTGGGCAGGAAGAGCACCCCAAGGCAGGGTGGAGCCTCCCAATGCCCACCCATCTCTCCCCCAGCCCCGTGGCAACTCTCCTTTCTAGATTCCAGACAACGGCAATGCAGGTGGTCCCCATACCCTTCTGCACGTGCCTATGTGGTCTGGCCAAGGTCCCCACAGACGTGTTCATGGGATAAGCAGGATGCCTCTGTAAAGACGGCTGGAGGGGCTATGAGCACTGACATTGGTGGACACTGGGGTGGTAAATTAGCTTTTGTGATGTAGAGGAAGCTCATCCAAAGAGGTAATGAGCAGAGTAGTGTCAAATTGACCTCTCTGACGAAGAAAATTCTGCCAGCAGATGACCTTGGAACTTGAGCCACATATTGTCACGTCTCTGGCTCACCAGCCTTCAGTCGGCCTTGTGAGTTCTGGCCTGCAGACAGAGAGGAGCCGTTCATCCACATCCCCATGAGGAGGTTCTGATCCCCAAGAGACAGCATTGGGAGGGGGGGCGTCGGGGGTGATTGGATCGGAAGGAAAACCCTTGAAGGTGATTAGATCAGGAGAAGGGAAGCACTTAGGAATGGAAGCCTCCTTCTGTCCCGGGAGGCCACAGCAAGGGAACAGCATCAGTGACCCAGGAGAACTGTCTCATAAAGAATCAGACAATGCCTTGATCATAGCCTGGCTGGCTCCAGAAGGGTGAGACCGACCTGCATTTCTGTGGAGTATGAAGGAGCCTGTCTTACGATCCTCTAATTAACTAAACCCTCTGCCATTGTGCCAACAAATTCCATACGATAAGACTTTTTTCTGCAGAGACACCGCCCCTTATTTCTGTACCTTTAGAAAAAACAGGTGTGATTCCTTGTTGGTGTCCTTTAATGCCTGGAAAAGTCTGAGGAAACAGGAGCAGGGGAAGGAGCAGGGAAGTCCCAGTGTAGGGGGCCATGAATAGAAGTGTTGGGAGGAGGAGCCAGGCCAGGCAAACTTGTGGGGTGGCAACTGGGGGCTGCATTTACTTGGGACAATTTCAGGGATGATTTAAAAAGTCTTGGCTTTCTAGCCTATAGAGCAACTATAAGGTTTAAGGTGTTTATTTTGCATGTGGCTGACTGTGGGTCTATCCCCGAGCACACCCAGAGTGACCCTGGTTGAAATTCAGGCTTTGAGTTCTGTTTGAGAGCAGGACCAGGAATAAGTCCTTGAGCACTGCCGGGGTCTGGTCCAAACTCCCCTTCTCCTCTGAGCCCCCTAAAAAAAAAAAAAAGTCTTGGCTTCCTTCTGACCTGTCCTGGGACAAATCCTTGCATTGCCAGGATTGGGATTCAGAGAGGAGAACTGGCCAGTGTGGTCACTTCTTGGCTAAGGAGGCCAGGCCCTCAGGGGAAGCAAGTGGAAGGTGTTGCCTTTGTCCAGAGCCGTGGCTCCGTCTTCCCTGTCTTTGCATCCCGGATCCCTCCATGTAGATTCATTTTTGATTACAGTCTCACCTGCCATTTGTAAATTGCTTTCAGGCGTTCAGAGCACTTTGATCTAGATGATGGGAAAAATGAGTTTTGTCTCTCCTGCCCTGGGAGGCATGGGTTGGGGGGTGGGGGAGAGACTGAGTGGAAAGTGTGGAAGAAACAGCAAACAAAGGGCTGGAGAAAACCCAATTCTCCTTGTTAAGCAATTTGGCTTGGGTGGAAAGAACAGTGCCCTGGGGATAGCCCCAAGCCCTGAATTTCGTAGATGAAAGAATGTGTCTGCAGAGAACTTCCTTTATAGGGGGGGGGGGGGCGGGGGGTGTTCCTTAGGAGCCCCAAAGGATGTCTCTTCCCCAAAAGGAAGGGACCCTGAAACCCAAACTGCCCAGATCCTTCTCTGCTTTCTCTCTTTATCTGTCCCTCCCACTGAGGTGGGAGAGGCAGGTCCTAGGGGGTAGGTGGCCACGGGGAGCATGTCACAGGAGCATCCAGCTGCAGTGAATGGTGAGTGGAGGGGAACCGCCACTGGCTGCTTCCCCGGGGGAGAAACGGGGGCCGTGGAGCCCTCGAGCTTCCTTCGCTCGTGGTAGAGGGCAAAGGGGTCTGGGTGCTGTTCCCTGCAGCCCAGCTGTTAAGCCCCGCTGTAGAGGAAGGCTTCACATCTGGCCATTCACCGTCCGCTCTGTGCGGCTTACACTCACTCCGGGCCTTTTAAGGGAGCTGTGGGTTCCAGCTCATCAGCAGCCTCTTCCCAGCCACAGGATGTGAGGCACCGAGACGGGCCTCAAACAGTAGACCCCCTCCCCCTCTCGCCAGCGGAGACCTGCCGGCGTCTCCTAACAGAAGGAGGAGTGCCTGATTGGCTCTTAGGAGGGCCTCGCCCTGTCCACCAGGTGGGCTGGTGGAGATGAGGTGGGAGAACTAGCGGCCCAGCCTCGCCAGGACCACAGTGAGTGTGGACACCACCCCCAGCCCATGCCTCGTCGCTCACCCCGGGCAAAGCCCCTCTCCTAATGTTTATGGGGTCACTGATGCAGCCACCCAATGCCCTGCTTCTGGGAGATGAGCCATATCCAAACCCAGAAACTCTCAGTTCTGTCACCACCTCACCCTGGAACTCTTTGGGGGGGGGCATAGTGCAGGCATCCCAGGCTTCGGCTGCCTTTTCATGTCCCCCCCCCACCCTGCACTGTTGCACTGTGCCAGCTTCCTGCCCACCCACTGTACAGATGAGAGTGCCTGGGGACCCAAGGGCACCCCTCCCCCCACCTGACTTCGCTTTTCCCAGGAAACCCACCGTGAAGTCCCCCCGCAAAACTGTTTGGGGGGACGAACCCAGGGTCCTCCATCACATCACTCACTCTTCTCTCCCACTGCTTTTATGAGTTCTGGTCTCCCCCTCCCCCCGCAGGCAGACACCCATGTCAGCACCAGGCACTCATGCCCAGGATAGGGGTCAGATACACCTGGGCATGCTCACCCCCATCCCACCATCACTGGCCCTCACACAGTTGCTCTTCCCTGTCCCCCCCCCCAGAGACATCTTCTGCTCACCCCATCGCCCCCACCCTTGGGTAACGGCACCGTGGGCACAGCCAGTGGCCTGTGAGAGACCCCCGGGCTGCAGGGGGCCGTAAGGCTGCGGTGACTTCATACAACTGCCTTGTCCTGAGACTTGGGGCTTGAGATTTGGGGGTGGCAGGGAGGCAGGATAAAGAAGCAGGAGGGGGATAAACATTCCCGCGGGCTTTAGAAAACAGCATCGGTGTCCATCTGTCTCTGGTGGCTTTGCCTGAGCCAGCTTAGGGGCCAGATGGGTGGATTAAGGGGACCCCTGGAGTCCTCCCACCCCTCTGTTACCATCCCTCTGTTACCATGAATCTACAGACTCAAGCACATGCTCCTGTTCATGCCTCTCTCTCCACACCCAGGATGAACAGACATAGACAGTTTCCTGGCGACTATTCTGACCATCACGAAGGTGGCAGGTGATGCTTACTAAACACGGGCTTACGGGCCAGGCCAAGTGGATAGGAAGGGCCGCTCAAGAGGCAGTGACCCACATGATTTCATTTCACATTTATTCTCAGCCAGGTATTATTGTCCCCATTTCCCAGGCCAGGGGACAAAGGCACAGAAAGGTTAAGTGACTGGAACAAAGTCACAAAGCCAGGACTTGGTGGCACCAGGATGGCTGAGTCCCAGGACCCCATGGTCTCTCTTCAGAGGAGTCTGGAATCTCTGGTTTCTGCTGGCGTTTCCCCGGGATGTAACCTCAGCCGGTGATTACAGGCTAGACCATGCCAGCTCCAGGCTAGACCATGTGTTCATGGACAGTTAGTTCCCCTAAAAGGGCCCCCTGCTGCCCAGAGGATGTGTCAGCTTATTCTCTGGGCTTCCTCTCCAGCCTCCACCACGAGTTCAGATCCCTCAAGCCTTTGGTGGTCAGCAAACATGACAAGCCCAGGGCAGAAAGGACAGGAAGATCCTGGGGTCACAATAGGGCCAAGGGCAGGACTGGCAAGTTCATGGGCTCAGATGCCAGTGACCACCACTGTGGATGGGACGTCTCCGTGCCCCCCGCACGGCTGAGAGAACTGAGGGGCCAGGGCGCCATTGGGTTGTCGCTCCCTCCCTGCTTCCTGTTTCCAGGTGGCATGAAGGCACCCTCTTTGGTTTCTGGGGGCCATGAAAACATTCCTGGGTGTCCTGAGGGGGTATGAAGTCAAGCATGGGCTCCAGGAGGGCACAGAGGCCCTCCCCATGGTCCTGAGGGTGGGACGTGACTGGCCCGTCCATGCCCTGCCTTGGACCACCATGGATGTTCCGTGCAGTCTGCGAGCGGCCCTGAGGTTGGGCGGCTACTCACCCAGGTCCATATCTGCAGCCTTGGGCCGGTGGGAGCAGGGCACGTTTTTGAAGATGGCATCCAGAATCTTTTCCTTGACCTGAGTGATGGTGTCGCAGTTGAGGATCTTCACGGGGACCTCGGGGCTGTTGGCACTGTCAGGGTTGACGCAGCTCAGGACCTGGGTGGAGGGGAAGGAGGCGCGTGGGGAGGGCAGCAGGGAAGGCCCCCAGACTCACTGCTGCCCCCGGGATCCCGGCCCAGGGGCTCCTCCAGGGCAGGCTGGGCTCAGAGAGGACTTCGGCCAGCCCAGCCTCGCCGGGCTCCAGGCCAGCCCTCTGCCTTCCTTCCTGTGCAGTCGGGGAGCAGGAGGGCCCCAGATCTCGGGGCCACTGCAGAACTGGACTGCAGAACTGCATGCTGAACTGCCGGTTACCAGGGGCTCCGTGGAGGCACTGATTCCCCAGGGGAGGAAGGGAGGAGAATGTGCAGAAGCAGGGACATGAAGGTGTGCACTCACATACTCTTGCATGTGCGCGTGCGCATGCATGTATCGAACATACAAACTTGTGTGGTACCATCTCGGCACCCTGGCCACCACAGAGTAGCTCCCATCCACTCACGCAACTAACTCCTCCTCCCTCCCCGACCTGCCCCCCCCCCCCATCTGCCTCCCATCTTCCACGACTTCCAAGCTTCGCTGTTTCTAAGAATCCAGGGCTAAGCAGGGGATCTCTAAGAAGCTTTCGGGTTCAGATGAACTGCGATCCCTTCCTGGCTGTGGCCCTAACATCCCACTCGGGGCAAGAAGCCCAGCCTGGCTCAGAAACCTCTGTCTTGCTGGAACCAGTTGAAAAAGTTAAAGACTGTTGAAAGCCCTAAACTATATGATTTCATTAAAAAAAAAAAAAAAGTTCTGGGCTGTTTCCAAAAGCCGTTTCCTGCCTCGCTGCTTGGATGAAGCCTCTTGCTCTTCGCCTGGAGGGGAGAGTGTGGGGTCCTGCAGGAGGGGGGGTGGGGGGCTTGGGAAGGGGGGGTGAGTGATGCCCAAGGCCCTGCCACTCCGGGTTCCCTGCCGGGCCCTGTTCTGCACTTTGACCCGCCCATCTGGGTTGCAGACTCAGACCCCAGCCAGCCCCACACAGTCCCGTCCTCCGCACACGTGGTGGCAATTGGTGGCCCCCTCAGGCACCTGCCTCGCATTAGTAGCCAGACTGCCTTGAGCTCCAAGGGGCCCGGGCTGGTTTCGTGGAGAAGCCAAAGCCTCCTGAAGTCATAAACCACAGTTCCCCCCCACACCCAGGGTCCTAAACGGGAAAAGCCTGAGCCCCACAGCCCTGCCCAAGAACCACCCCCCTCTCCCCACCCTTTCCTTCCTTCTCTGCGTGTCCCTGGCCCCTTCCCTTCCCTCTGTGGCAGGGCACAGGTGGGAGGATGCAGTCCTGACCGCTGCCATCCTGGCCCCCGGGGTGTGTGCGGGTTGGGATCGTTCAGGGGGAGTACAGGGGTCTGTCTCCCCTGAGGCAGCTCCTCGCTTTTCCTGGGTGTGGTTCCCACAGAGACCACGAGGCTGAGTCGACTCTCGGCATTTCTACCGTCCCTCTGTGCACTGGGTTCATGGGTGTGGACTCACCGACTCCACCGGATGCCTCCAAGTACCCAGAGAAGACGCAGGGTCCCCACTGAGAGACCCCAGCTGTAGGGTCTCTGCCCAGGAGGTCCCTGTCGCAGGCCTTCTCCCACTCCCCACCGCTCCTAGTTTTGGAGCAAAGGGCCTGATGCTTGTCCGGCCACCAAGTCAAGGGGCCACCAAAGGGCTTCTCAAAGAGGCCGATGCTGATTTGTAGGTCAGGGACCTGAGGTTCTGGAGGAAGCCGCCTCCACATGCGCCCACGGCATCCCAGCAGGCTCTTGGGTGGGCCTGGAGGGTTCCAGCAGACCATTCGGTGGGAACCTCGCTTTCTAGAAAGCTTCCGGGAGTACGCACGCAAGGTAGCAGGCTCCAGATGAGCGTCTGGCACCCACAGAGGCTCGCGGGGTGCCGGGGGCACGTCCTGCAGCACAGTCCAAAGTCCCGACAGGCCAGCTCTGGCTCCCGCCAGCCCATCACTTCACACAGACCCTGCAGGGCCCGGCCCAGCCTCTGGTCTGGGTCCCATGGCCTGGACTCTCCCCTCCTGCACAGGACCAGGCTGCCACCCTTGGCTGTAAGTGCCCGGGGCTACAGCCACTCCCCCCCCCTTCCACACTCCCTTTCTCCCCCTCTCCCCAGCCTCTGGTTACACCTGCTACTAATGGATGGACTGAATGGAAGCTTCTGGATGGGCAAAACAAGAATTATTTTCCAGCTGCACTTCCCTGCCCCGTTCCTGGGACACCCCCGAATTCTCTTCAAGGGCGCTACCGTGACACCTTGTTGTGGCCTCTGTGATGTGTGTGGAGAGCAACTCTCGGCACTGGGTCAGTGTTGGTGTTGGTGAGCTGTGGACAGGCGGGAGGGAGGGAGTCTGGGGTGGGGGCAAGGGTAAGGGGGAGCAGAACAGCATCGAACGCCCCTCTCGCTCTCTGTTCCTGGAACTGTGCCCCCTTCCCGGCCGACTCCGGGGCGGGGACTTGCCAGCAAGGCAACCCCACCTACAGGTGCTCCTTCCCTGTCCCCTCAATGGGCCACTCCTAGCAAGCCTGTCTTTGACACACGCCTTTGAGGGTTTAGGTCCTGTGAAGAGGGAGCAGGATAGGAATGTCTGGGTGGTTCAGACAGTCCCAAGCAGCAGGGACAGTTTTGTCCAGAGTGGCAGGTGGGGGCTGTCTCCCCAGCTGGCCCTGGAATTCGGGACTCACCCCAAGCCCAGGGCTCCTGGCCGGCTCCACCAGGCTCCATTCACTACTGAGTGAAGGGCCAAGTCCATCACCCTCTGTTCTCTAACCCCCCCTCTCATGCTTCCCTTTTGGGGTGTCCCCATCACCCCTAAACTCATCTTTTACTTGCTCATTCCTTTCACTTCTCCCCTTTCCTCGAAAGGCCAGTGGGAGCTCACAGTTCTATCCAAGAAAGTCCATGAGCTGCCTCGGGGGTGGGGTGGGGTGGGGGGAGCTTAGGGGAAGCCAAGGAACACCCTTGGCCTTTGGAACGGGATAGTGGGGATCCTAATCTCCATTTTAGTATGTTCTAGGATTATCCTCCTCTTATAGTCTGGGGGCCACACCTGGCTATGCTCAGGTTCTGCTTTAGGATCTGTGTTTGGGGGGGGGGGTCACTCCTGGCAGTGTTCAGGGGACCATGTAGTGTTGGGGATAGAGTCCCATCTTCCTTCTCCTGGGGCATGTCTCCTGGCTGGTGTGTTATCTCCCTCCCTGCAGCCCAGATTACTACCCCCATTGGGGCACTGGGCCACATTAAGCTGTGCTCAGGGATCTCTCCTGGCAGTGCTCAGGGAACCATACACAGTGCTGGGGACTGGATTGGGGCCAGCTACATGCAAGGCCAGCCCCTTACCCCCGTACTACCTCCTCCTTCTCCAACATTCCCCATTTTCCACATTATAAACAGCTAAGTCAGACTCAGCCTCCTGCTCCCAGTCCCCCAGCTAGGAATTCCCTTCCAGGGTTGCCCCATTTCCAGCCTGGTCCTGTCTCCTTGAGGGAGCTTCCACGGGAATCTAACCTCACCAGGACCCATGCTCCCTGCACAAACCCCTCACACCATAAAGCCCAGGCACAGACTGGCTTCAGCTGAGACCAGCGGGCCTAGGGGCTCTTCCGCGCCAGGAAGGCTTTGAGGTGTCCTCTCCTCCACGGTATCCCCTGCCCTCTCCCCCAGGGCACTCACTGCTCTGCAAGGAGTGGACATTCCAGGCTTGGAAATAGTAATAGCTACTCACTGTCTAGACGGCTGCAGAAAGGACGACTCCAGTGGCCACACTGCACAATGATGCAGGGGAGACGACCTCAGACCCAGATGCCCTGGACTGGGGGTGCAAAGGGAGTCTTGGGGGGCGGTGGTGGCCCTGGCTGGGGGACACTGTTCCCGTAACCGCAGGATCCCTGCCCTCCCTCCTGCCTCGTGGAGGGGCTAGGCCGGAGCACTGTGACTCAGCACGGGCCGCAGGGAGGCTCACCAGGGTCTTGTAGTCGATCTGCTGCCGGATGAGCTTGTCCTCACTCAGGGAGTAGCGGGCCTCGCCCGTGATGGCGTCGATGGGGCCCTTCTCCATCTGCTGCTTGATGGCGCAGAACAGCGAGAAGAGGGGCTCCCCGGCGCACTCCTGGACAGGGAGAGGAGAAGCATGGGCCCCCATGTGGCAGGGCCCCAAGGCTGCCCCCTCATCCACTCTGCCCTTCTCCCACAGCCACTTGCTTTCATTTAATTTGACTTTTTCTGTTCAGGGGGTGAGATGTGACATAATTTTATTTAGAGAAATATGAGTATGAGTGTGTGTGTGTGTGTATGTGTGTGTGTGTGTGAGACAGAGACAGAAACAAGCAGAGATGGGAGTGTGTGAGTGTGTGTGTGTGTGAGAGAGAGAGACAGAGAGACAGAGACAGAAACAGAGACAGAAACAGACAGGGAGTGTGACTGTGTGTGTGTGAGAGAGACAGAGACAGAGAAAGAGACAGAGAGACAGAGAGAGACAGAGGCAGGCAGAGAGATAGGGAGCGTGAATGAGTGTGTGTGTGTGTGTGTTTGTGTAAGAGAAAGAGACAGAAACAGGGAGTGTGACTGTGTGTGTAAGAGAGGGAGAGAGACAGAGACAGAGAGACACAGAGAGACAGGGAGTGTGAGTGTGTGTGTGTGTGCGTGTGTCTAAGAGAGACAGACAGACAGAGACAGAGACAGGCAAAGAGACAGGGAGAGTGAATGAGGGGTGTGTGTGTGTGTGTGTGTGTGTGTGTGTGTGTGTGTGTAAGAGAAAGACAGAGACAGAAACAGGGAGTGCGACTGTGTATGTAAGAGAGGGAGGGAGACAGAGACAGAGAGACACAGAGAGACAGGGAGTGTGAGTGTGTGTGTGTGTCTAAGACAGACAGACAGACAGACAGAGACAGAGACACAGAGAGAGGCCAGGCTTCTCCAGAGGGGAAACTGCTGAGAGTAGACATCTCAGGCTGAGATGCTGGTGATGATCCAGACGAGATGTAGAATGCACCAATGATCAATACATATAAAATATTATAGTATTTTTATATATTCGGGGGGATCGGTCCAAACCCAGCAGGCTCAGGGGACCAGATGTGGGGCTGGGGATCAAACTCCACCTGGCCGCACGCAAGGCAAGCGCCTTAACTCCCCCCTTTGCTTTTTCAACAGTCTCCTTGATGCACACTTTCCCTTGGGTTCTCGGGGGAACACCGGGGTCTTTTCCTCTCCAACCCTTCCCACCCCCTGAGCTCTGGCTTCCTTCTGTCCCTTCCCGCCACCTGCCTGCTCTCCCGCAGCCCTTCCGGAGACTGAGGTCAGCCCCCGTGCTGCGAACACCTTAGCGAACATGTTTATAATGGGAAGCCGGCACCTCTCCCACCTCCCAGGCAACCGTGGGCTTATCTGGCGCCACACATGGTTCGCTCTCTACCTGCGGGCTCCTTATCAGTCTCGCTAGGTCTGGGGGCTGGGAGCGCCAGGAGAGAGGGCAGGGGGAGCAGGCCGGCGGAGGGATGCAGAGCTGGAACTGGGAATGGGCTGGGTTGGCTCTCGGGCCGGGGTGCACTACAGGATCCTGACCGTGGAGGCAAGCAAATCAGTGCCCTCAATGAGGATGGGGAGGGGGGGTCTCCACTGCTTGGTGTGGAGTTTCCAAGAGTTGGGGCCTGAGTGTGGTCTTGGGGGACCATGGAGAGAAATAGGGAGGATGCAGGCCTATGCCCAGGCTGGCGGGGAAACTGAGGCAGAGCCAGAGATTTTATAGCCCCCACTTCTGTTTTCATTCAAAGACCCTAGGGACGGAACAAAGTCTGCTTTATTTTCACAGCGCTGTCACAGTAAGGCCCTGGGGTGGCACAGGAAAGCTCAGCTCCAGCGGGAAAGGCCAGGGTCAGCTGGTCACGCACGCTAGCACACCAGCCCCTGCCACACTCACCGCTCTGGAGTAAGGCTGTCTGCACATCTCCGTGTGACCCTGTGATGTGACCCTTGAGAAGATGTGTCCCCAGGGCGGGAGCGACAGTACAGTAGGGAAGCCAACAGTAGCGATTATACAGTAGGGAACCCAACAGCCAAGTTGGGTTCAATCCCTAGTATCCCTATTGACCCTCCCAAGCACTGCCAGGAGTAATTCCTGAGTACAGAGCCAGGAGTAAGCCCCGAGCATCACCAGGTGTGACTGCCCCACCCCCCCAAAAAAAATAGTGTCCCTGACATGCACAAAATGGATCGTACCTTCAGGAATTTGTAGAGCAGGAAAGTGAACCAGTTGGTCAGCATCTTCTCAGCCACAGACTCCGTCCTGCCACCATCACCGAAGGACCCAGGTGAGCAAGACAAAGACAGAGGTGGGAGGTCAGACACCAAGGCGGGGAAGGTGGGGGAGGATGTGGCGTAAGGCTGACAAGCTCAATCTGGAAACCTCCCATGGGGCCGTGATGCCTTGGACTCCCAGACACCCCCATCACGAGAGTCCAAGCTTTGCCAAGGAAGCTGGGGACATCAGGGGTCGGGTGGGGGTAACCTGCGGGAACAGAACTGTCCACCACCAGCCTTTCTGGAGACAAGAAGGTTCTGTGTCCACTCAGTTCCATAGCATAGACCCGGCGAAGGGACATTGAAATGCAGCTCGTGGCTGGAAGGACTGTGCTGTACTTAGTATGAATGAATCCGGACAAGAGCCACGCCAGGATGCAAATGGGCTCAGGGCTGCCCCAGTGAACAGCTCTGGGGCTCCCCCTCCGGGAACTTGACCAGAGATGCTTGACCAATGGTGCTCCTTTGCATGAGGAAGGAGAAACAAACAATGGGGAGAAACTCGCTATTTGGCAGCGATGGGTCAAGAGAATGGAGAGACTGAGTCCCTCACTTAAGCTAAAGACCCCTAGACCTGCAAGCTTAGAACCGTACACCTTACTCAATCTGTATTACTGTATCACTGTCATCCCGTGGCTCATCAATTTGCTTGAGCGGGCACCAGTAACGTCTCCACTGTGAGATTTGTTATTACTGTTTTTGGCATATCAAATACGCCACAGGGAGCTTGCCAGGCTCTGCCACGCGGGTGAGATACTCTCAGTAGCTTGCCAGGCTCTCCGAGAGGGGCAGAGGAATCAAAAAGAGTCGGCCGCGTGCAAGGCAAACGCCCTACCCGCTGTGCTATCGCTCCAGCCTGGTACACTCAATCTGAGAGACCAAAATCATCCTCTATCAAAGGGAAATTTTCCTTCTCTTGGCACTTGGTAATTCCTGCAAGAAGCCTCCTACTATTTCCTTTGCAACCACAGAAAGTCCCTTCCAGTGTCAAATATTTCCTCTCATGCCACCCCCCAAGCCCACGGATCCTTTTGCTCTAGGAGTAAAGACCAGTGGGGCAGTGTCCCTACCGCATGCCACTGCCTGTAACTTCCACCTGGGGAATGCACATGGCATTCGGACACATGCCCAGTTTGGGCCAGCGGGAGCGAGGGAAGAGGAAGTAGTTCCAAGAGCGAGGCAGGCTGCTGGGGCCAGGAGAGAGGAGTAACAAAAACCCCACAGCTGCCAGCAGACCACGAAGCCGCCGAGAAGAGAGGAAAGGGGGGCCTGGGGTGGAGAGGAGGGGCCCCCGCCACCAGGGGTCAAGAGGAGAAAAGCAGATGCCGAGTGGGCAGCTGGGAGAGAGGGGAGGAGCCACGCAGACAGGAGCAAAACCACGCCAGGAAATTGGCGGTAGAACTCCAGCAGGCGGCGGGAGCCCTAGAATTAGGCTGGCAGGGGGCTGCACGGTGAAAGTAAAACAAAAATCAAAATGATCTACCTTGCTGTTTGCAAAGCTGTAGGGTGGTGCCGGCGGGTAGCAACCTTTCGCAGCTGTGCCGGCGCCAACCCGCCGTAACCAGGGAAGAGCCTTCGGTAAACACTTCTGAAAGCCAAGCCTCTCTGTGCATCGAGCAGGGAGGAGGTGGGGGGAGGGGGGCATGCCTTAGACCTTGAGACTGAGGATGACAGGCAGGGGGTAGGGGTGGGGGCGGGCACGGCCAGGAT